>NC_069110.1:14392511-14535736 GCF_947172395.1 Bicyclus anynana | reverse complement strand
TTTATCGTAAGTGTAAAAACTTTTTGAGTTAAATGATAGCAAAAAAAAAATAGAATCTTACCTCATTGTAATGTTACTAGCAGACATCATGCGGTTTCTCGCGTGTTATTCTGTTCCCGTGGGAATACAGGGATAAAATATAGCCTATGTTCATCAGGGATAACATACTCATAGGATTCTAATGGTGAAATAATTTTACATATCCTTTTGTCCATGCTATTCAATAGAAAAAATCAAATCTTTTCTGTTTAAAATAACAGTATGGATTATTTTTTATTTTTAACAAAAATACTCTGAATACTATTTATAATAAAACAATATAAAATTAGCTTATTAATGTTGTTTATGCTAAGTTCTACAATCGTAATTTTTTATCATAAGCAGAATTGCAAATGCCTAAATGTAATAAAATTCCTTGAAAAAAGAACAAAATTGTTCTAATAAAATTATCCTAATACCACAAAAATCCTGTAAAGTTTTGTTCTTGTCGGTTACCATAGTTTAGTGGTTACGGTTGATTTGTTTACAAATGTCCATTGACAACAATGTTAAACGTATCAAATCATATAAAAATAAAATTGAATTTATAGAAGATGATGTACATAAAAAAATCGAGGAATTACAGAATAAATTGCAAATGGTAATGAAATCAAAATGTCATTGGTATAGATGGTGATTTCAATAGAAAATTTGTACCCCTCTTGGTGCTGCCCCTAGTGGATATTTTTAGTATTTTTAGAAGAAAATGGCTTGTTAGTTTAATTAGTAATTTAAAATAATTCTTACTAGAATATAACTCATATTCTAAATGAATTTAGGTGATCAGATAATATAATAAAATATTAAAAGCGGGTCATCTAATGTTAATTATCCCTGTCTTGTAGAAATGCAGCACATTATTCGCTCCTACTGTGTTGTAAGGGCATTCAACAACATTTTATCTGCCCCTTAAAGGAGAACATACAAACTTCTTAATTTATCTACCTATATATATATATATATATATATAAAAGAAAGTCTCAAGAATGGCTCGACAGATTTGGTTGAAAATTGGTGGAGAAGTAGCTTAAAACCAGGATACAGATATATATAGATATAGATATAGGATACTTAGGGTATGGGTAGGGTAGGGTAAGTTAGTTTAGGTTACATTAGAACAAAAATGTAAATTTTGCTATTCTTATATACAAGTATTTTAAGTTGCAGGAAAGTTGTTCATAGTTCATAGTTCATCTTAATTTACTTTTTACTGTAAATTAAAACAGTATGAGTAAATAAACTGAAAGAGTTTAAAGAGTATAAGCCTGCAGAATTTTTGTTATTCCTGCGACATAAATAATCCTATTTTTATCAAATTTACACTTGGGCTAATTTTGCCCCAGTTTCACTGCATAGTATAAAACAAAGTCGCTTTCTCTGTCCCTATGCACGCTTAAATCTTCAAAACTACGCAATGGATTTTGATGCGGTTTTTTTTAATAGATAGACTGATTGAAGAAAAAGGTTTATATGTATAATAACATCTATGGTTCCCGCGAGATTTGTGAAAAGCTGAAATCTACGGACGATATCGCGGGCGTCCGCTTGTTATGTATAAAGTTTAACAGTATTAAAAAAAATATAAATGTTTACAGATTGTGATAAAAGGTCAAGTTCACGGCCAGGCAGGAGAGAACCAGATAAATCTAATAAACGGACAAACAATACATCTGATAGGTATTGGAACAGTGGGAGAGAGGAAGATGGTCATGACAGAACAAGACCAAAGCGCCCAATGTCCCAACATGACGGGAAAGGTATTTTACAATTCAATGTGTTTTTGTTTTTTTTTTTTTTAATTTCAATTTTTTTTTTCCAAAAACAATTTAGAGTGTCTTCTCACTTGTAAATGTTTTTCACTTCACTTGTGTAGTCCAGTCAAATTAATCCTTATAATAGAAGTAAAGTTACAATATTTCCAACAGAGCTAAAAATTGGTACCGATGTTCAGAATACTATAATAAATGAATATTTCACATTCCTTCAAAGTCTTATTTGACTGGATTATGTTTGTTACGTTTAAACTTATCATAGAAGTCCCCAGATTTCAGTAGAGCAAAGCATGCTTTACAATTCCAGGCTTAGCTTAATTTGACTATAAAAGTTAAATAAAGTCTGATAAGTAGTTAGAACTATTAGCGTGAACTGTATGTATATACATATGTATATGTAATATTATAACACGAGTTAATTAATAATACAATCAACAGCGTGCTAAATTTTGTCAAAGTCTTTTGAGCAACATAATTTTCGTAATAAACTTGCAAAATCTTACTAATATCAAAAAAATACTGATTTTTTTTGTGTTTCCTGATCTCTGGTTAAGGAAAATATTCAAAGGAAGCGTCGAGAAATCGATAAAAACAAAATTGGTATTCCCTCTTTGAATTAGAATTGCTAATCGCATTTGAAGAGTAACTGTATACAAATTGAGAACAAAGTTTATCAGGTCATCTATTTGTAATATAAATAGAATACAGATCAAATCTTGTCTACAATTCTATGTAAAAAACTGAATAGGTGAAATAATACACGTGTAAGACTACAATATGTATGATGAGTCGTGATATCCTAGTGGATATGACCTCTGCCTTCAATTTGGAGGACATAGGTTCGAATCCAGTCCAAGGCTTGCACCTCCAACTTTTCAGTTATGTGCATTTTAAGAAATTAAATAGCATGTGTCTCAAACGGTGATAGGAAAACATCGTGAGGAAATCTGCATACCTGAGAATTTTCTTAATAGGGTAGTTGACTCATATCAGGTTTAATAAAAACAATATTAATTTCGTGTAGTATTAATTTCGTATGGTATTGATATCAATTAATAAAAGTTAAGGATTTCTTATAAAACTTAATTTAAATATCACACGAATTTTTTCAAATTTCCCAAACGTCAAAAACGCTGTCGTCCATTTTGTGACGTCACTAATACACTTAATGTACGAAATGTCGAACTTAATTGTTAACTAATATTTTTGCCAAACACTCCATTTGTATGAAATTTATTATAGTGACGTCATGAAACAGTTGAAATGTAGACTGTCATGGCCGACAGGCGTTTTGGCTCGTATTGTCAAAAATATATTTAAAAATTAAAATTTTCATGTAATCACAAAAAAATATGAAAAAAGTTTTCTTCTAGTAGAACGATAATGAACTATTTCAGACCATTTAAAAAAAAGTGTCAACTAGCCTATTCTCTACGTATGTGAAGTCTAACAATACGCATTAGGCTAGCATATGGGCTGTTAGTTTAACCCCTCTCATTCTAAAAGGAGACTCGTGCTCAACAGTGAGCCAAATATGGGTTGATAATGATGAATGATAATGATGACTGTAATATGTCTTTGTTTTTAGATGGCCAATCTTTACAAGATATGGACATATCCCCGGACAGGAGCACACCAATATCGGAGAACTCGTATGGAGCACGGGAGGGCACGTCTCGTAGTGATGCCAACACTGTTCCCCCAGTTGTCGTGCTAGACAATTCTAACAAACCTGTGAGTGCATTCTTGTATATAAAAACTACCTGGTCTTTACAGTTTCAAGGTCGTAGCTCATTAGACCCTCCCGGGATCCGACCCGCACCGCCTCGCCTCGAGTGTTTAGTATATTTTGTATGGATTTGTATGGGCATGCGCTCACTACATCAACTCCGTACCATCCCTCGACGATAGCTCGCTGTTGACATGCTTGCCTCGCGTGAACCGTGAGTTGACAACGCGGCGTCCATTAGTGGTCGACTTGTTGACGACAAGTGGACGGCTAGGTGATGAGGCGGTGCGGGTCGGGTTCCGGATGGGTGATGGGTTTTTATTTTTTTTTTATAAGTCAATCAAGTCAACTTTTTAAAAGTCTTCAATCTCACCAGAATATTGATTTTTTAATATCTAACAATGGTTGTTAACATTATGTAATTAAACATTATCATTGTCAACCTGCTGAGTAGCTTAGTAGGTATATACTTTCTTACAAAGAGGGAGACCTGGTCCTGCCAAATTAAAATAAGCTGATAATGATGAATGCGGTAATTATTTTGTTTGCAGAGCGGCTCACTATTGGCAGCAGCGTTGCCGCGTATCGTAGGCATGCCACAGATGTCGATGCAGACGGCGGGGCCGAGTGGCATGTGCGCGGGGCCCAGTGGCATGGGCGCCGGTCCCAGTAGCATGGGCGCCGGGCCCAGCGCCGCTAACCACAGGGCGTCGCCGGGGAGCGGCGCGGGGACTCCGCACCGCGACCCGGGCCCGCCTACGCCAACGCACTCTGAGAACATCGACCCTCACGCGCCGCCCATTCACCTAGACAGCGCGCTGCCCAGGAAAAGTGAGTTTGATCCATTCCCATCACTCTTGGGCTTTTGAGCTCCAGTTTCAACACAGGGCTACAGGAAACCAACCTGGAAAGCTTTAATAGGCTAGTTGACACTTTTTTTTTTAATGGTCTTAAATAGATGTGATTACATGAAAACTTTAGTTTTTAAATATGTTTTTGGCATAAACGCCTGTCGGCCATGACAGTCTATATTTCAACTGTTTCATGACGTCACTACAATAAGTCCCATACAAATGGGGCGTTTGACAAAAATATTAGTTAACAATTAGTTCGACGTTTAGTAAATCATGTGTGTTAGTTACGTCACAAAATGGACGACAGCGTTTTTGACGTTTGGAAAAATTTTGAAAAAAACACGTGATATTTAAATTAAGTTTTTTAAAGAAATCCTTAACTTTTATTAATTGATATAGATATATTTCGGACCCTTATTCCATGTACTACATGAAATTAATCTTAGTTATATTAAATTTGATATGAGTCAACTACCTTATTATAAGCTTACGACCTTACTTTACAGTTATTTATGGCCTGACTAGAAAATAAAAAGCCTGGATTGAGGGCGCCACCAGTACTTAGTATGCTTGAAAATTAAATATGTAATATTAAATAATAATAATATGTATTTAATTCTGTGACATGACAAGCTTTTTTATTTTCCTGGTCAGGTCATAAATTTTATTTTATACATAATAAACTCAAAATTTTATTTATTAAAATTTATTTCAATATATTTTTGGTATTATACATAAATATCTACATAAGGTTGCCCCTTGATGTCTCATATACCTTTGATATTAAATTGTGTTTTTTGGTTTTTAATATTAATAATAATAAAGTTAAACAATACACAAATCATTACTTAGCCCCAAAGTAAGTAAGTGTTTTATGGGTACTAAGATTTAGAGTTTGGCTATTGAAAGTAGATACTGAAATCGCGTTAAATATAAAAAACATGCTTTTTTCATAATTTGTTTAATATTGTTTTTTTTTGAATACATTGCTACCTTCTCGTATATTATAAGTATTAAACTCAGTTATTCCAATATGCATTTGCACTATAATTTTCGGAATTTACTCCAGTTTAAATTTGGCGGGCGATTTCAATCTCTACTTTCATTAGCCAAACTCAACTAAATCCCTTTTTAAGAAACTGTTTGAATAGTAGGATTGCATTGCCAATATTTCTGCTTTGCGTTAATTTACTGGGTACTTGACTGTTTTCGGAAATATACTTTATAATAGACATAAAAGTAAGATAAAATAGGTCTCTATTTTATCTTACTTTTACAAAAATTAATAATTCTCAAAATTCAAAAATTACGTGAAATTCACGTAATAACAGGTGGTCACGTGACGTTTGTGAGCGCTGACGACACATTTTATTAAATAAACAAAGTTAACTACGACAATCTAACCCATAAGGCTCTGTTAAACTCATAAGCGTTTCCAATGTTTTCATACTATGACAATCACGTAAACGCAAACGCGAATTTCTAAGGAATTGAAACAGTTGTGCAGTAGTACCAGTAGATGGCGCTGTTTCAATTTCTTAGAAATTCGCGTTTACATTTACGCGGTCGTCACAGTATTAAAACATTAGAAACTTCCACTAGGCAGTCTGTTCTTGTAAGGCACAGATATAAAATATCTTAAATTTTGTATAAATAAAATTTGTATTTACAATTCAATGCAAAATCAAAATCGTACTATTATACCTATGATATCCAACATATGTCAATGTTAATGTCACAACTGTCAAATAGCCAATTGTTGGATCTGTAACATAATAATAAAAAAAAATATATAAAAACATTACACAAATCACTATCTAGCCCCAAGTAAGTATAACCTATGTTATAGTTACTAAAATTCACTTCAATTAATTTCACCCAATGTCCAATGAAATATGTATATATTCCGGTCCATGGCATATGACCTTGCTGAGCAATGCCCCTTCCATTTGAAGATACTTAAAAGTGGGTTGATGAATAAGTTTTTTAACCTGAAATTCAAATACTGCTCGAAAGATGAGAGACACTTTAGTGGTGGACAATACTTTCAGATAAATATTAAAAGACCTTAGCCTCTAAATAAAAAGCATTTGTTTTATTAAAAAATAGCGAGAACATTTTCTAGGTCCTAAATCATCGTCCTCTTATTGCTGAGCGTAAAATAATAGTAGGTATATTATTAACACTTGTTGATATTATTACCTCAGAATACAGAAAACTACAGGTCTGATCTCGCACAGGAATGGAGCAGGTGAAACTACTCTTTTTTGGTGTAGTTTCACGAACAAGCGATTGATTAGTCACCCTGTGTATGGCGTGTTGCGTGACATGCTACACAGGTACAATTTTTGGACACAATGCGTGCTTTATAATGACGGCTGAACGTGGCTTCTGGTGTTTTCTGTATTCTGAGATCAATACAATGTTTTGTTTTTACAGAATTTCTTAGCATTGAATAAGCACCACACTTATATTTTTGAGAAAGTTCCATGAAACAGGATATAATATATTTCCATATATTATATATATATCAGTCGATTTTTCGCTGACTTTGAAACCTCTGGCAGTGGCGAATTCGTAAATTGATCAATAATTGACAATTTCAAATAAAACAATACTGCGAAAAAGAAAAAGCGCGCGAAATAATTTTAACGTGTACACAGATTTGCGATGCACTTTTTTTTAGGCAAAGGCACAAAGGCAACCAGTAGGTTAATACCCATTAATAATAAACCATTAATAACCATTAATAATAAAGTAAATTATAATTTTTGTTTTTACAGAGAAATGCTTGCAATTTTGACTAAATTTCAAATAAAAAAATTAAATATTTATTTGTTATATTTTATTTCCAAAGTTAATTTTATTCATAAAATGCTGAGCATTTTTCTGTCATAAAAACTCATTGCTAAGATTTAAAAAAGTACCGTTAGTTTTTCGACGAATCATCTTGATAAATCGTGCGTTCTTTATTAAAACGAAAACCCGGGCGTTTTACATTATCATACGGCACAAGTTTGTAATGGAATACATTAGAATATTGAAATTGGTGAAAAAAGGGTTAAATACTACTCGTAAATTATACAGGTTGCAGGGAGTATTTCCCACTGGGGAGTATTTCCCATAACTCCAACGTGTTGACGAGTCCTCTTTTAGGAGTCGAACTGCATAACTAATATTTTTTAACTAAAAAATATTTTTTTTTTATGTTTTCATACAAAGTAATTCAAATACCTACTATCCATGTAACACACGCCTTTATTTATTCCTGCATTTTTAAATTTTAAAGTTTGGCTATAAGGATGCATATAAGGCACACACTTTAAGATCTATTTACAAAAGAAATATTATTTACTCCGAAAATATTAAATTAATTTTCGTTAAAGAATATAACCCCAGAGTTATGGAAAATACTTCTCATCACCCTGTATATGTGAGGAATCAAGAGTTTATAATAAATTAATAAAATTTGTTTTTGGGGGAAATTTACAAATTTACTACTGATGATGGTCACATAAGTTAGAACATCCCGAAGTTGTTAGTTTCTGCTAGATATACAACATAAGGATGTCATTATCGCAGATATGATGTCAATATCACATAAATTTTATTAGGAATAATATTATAATGCACAGCGAAATTTAAACTACAACTTAGCAGTTCTTATAGGTGTAATTGTATTGCAGTAATCTTAATCCTTTCTTTTTGTTAAGCTTTGCAGAAATAGTTTAAATTATTGTTATTTGTACTGTTACATTTTGTGACATATATTTTATACTCTAAATGATCATAAAGATATATATACATAAATATATAAAGATTTCCTTTTGTTTTCAGTTGTTTATTGTACTCACTAACCCAACCCAAACCTCCTCTAAACCTTTCTAATAATTCAATTTACATAACTAACTGTTAAAATCACAAACTAACTGTTAAAATCACAAACTAACTGTTAAAATCACACCAAAATCCTTTCAGTAATTATTGAATTGGGGAACAGACATACAGACGCGACATGCATGTATATTTATGTACATGTACATAAATGCATTTATTTAGATTTGTATGTATCCATCCTAACTATTATATAGTTTCTTTACAGAGTCCATGCACATAAGTTATTTTCTTTTTTCTGTAAAATGAATGCTTTCTGTCTATTTACTTCATTGTCTACACAATAGTAGACAATGAAGTAAATAGTCCTCAATCTTGGTCTATTTATATTTCTGAGACCTATAAAATCCGCGCAACGACATATTATCTAGTGAAGTCAAAGTAATATATTCTCGATCAATAATGCAAAACTAGGCTAATTCCGGAAATTTCCGGTTTTATCGACTATGTCATTTTCTATTCACGCGATAATTATGCCGTGGCGCGCAACGGCCTGCTGCAGGCTAATTCACTATCTTTGACGTATGCTAGTTGACATATTATACGAATTGAATTCTATTTAAAAATGTCAATCGGTGATTACTGGTGGATATCAGACAGTAGGTATTGACATTTAGTCAATTGATTTGAAGTTTATTTTAATAGGTTTTTTTTATTTCTTTATTTGGGTTAACAAAAAATAAGATTACAATTCAAAAAAAAATTACTGACATTGAAACTAAATCGTTAAACTAAATCTAAATCGTTACCGTTAATCACAAATTAATATACAAGAAAAGTGAAATATTGAAAGTGATAATAAAGATCAAAACAGTGAATAGGTCAGCTGGTCAGTCTGTAATATTTTTATATGTACGATTGAAAAACAATCCTCCTCCTCGTGTGGTAAAAATAGTTTTTTTTTATATTATTTAAAAAAAAGAATATTTGTCATATCTTTTATATATGACCAATATTCCCAGTATTAAGAGTGGGTACGACGTGAATCATTACTCCTCGGTGATGATTCCGACCACTAACCGTGGAGTTATTGAGTATTCATGCTGGCTTGAGATTAGTTGTTCATGTTGTGTGATGTCTTCGCAGTGGAATGCTTGGGGAGCTATTCGTCAGTGGTGGGATCTCTGCACCACGGAGCGCCCATGCTGACGCCGTCGCTGATAAACTACGTGCGCGCCGACCTCACACCGCACGCTCACGGTTGGCCGGCGGACATTCTCGAGAAGCAGGTCTCTATTTCATATTACAATTTGTGGTGGATTTACAAAACTGAGGTCCTGGGTTCGATCCCCGGCTGGGACGGTTGAGATTTTCTTAATTACTTTTTTTTAAAGAATATTTGCCGTATCTTTTTATAATATGACCACTATTCCCATTGCCCTCTAACTAGTCGGGACCAACAGGGCGGGGATCGAACCACCACCCCTTCGTGATGAGTCCACCGCTCTTACCGTTGAGCTATTGAGGCTTAGGATCGTTTGGTCCAGTCCTGGCTGGCTGGTTCGGCTGTGACTAGTTACCACCCTACTGGCAAAGACGTACAGCCAAGCGATTTAGCATTCCGATACGATGTCGTGAGGAAACCGAAAGTGGTGTGGATTTTCTACTCCTCCTAACAAGTTAGCCCGCTTCCATCTTAGACTGCATCATCACTTACCATTAGATGAGATTGTAGATTGTAAAGAATAAAATTAAAAATAATTTTTATACACACTTACTGATTATAAAGGGCCGTGATAGCCCAGTGGATATGACCTCTGCCTTTGATTCCAGAGGGTGTGGGTTCGAATCCGGTCCGGGGCATGCACTTTCAACTTTTCAGTTGAGTGTATTTTAAGAAATTAAATATCACGTTTCTCAAACGGTGAAGGATACATCATGAGGAAAGGTTTCCTACCAGATACCAGAGAATTTTCTCAATTCTCTGGGTGTGTGAAGTCTGCCAATTCACATTGGGCCAGCGTGGTGGACTATTGGCCTAACCCCTCTCATTCTGAAATCAGACTCGAGCTCAGCAGTGATCCGAATATGGGTTAATAATCATGACGATAATTGCCTTTCGTTGGTCCAGTAACTGCCTTGTTGGTCCTGTGCTTTGGAATGACGAGGCCCTGGGTTCGAATTCTGGGTTGGGCTTATGAGAGACTGAGGTTTTCTCTCTTCCAAGGTATTCAGTTAAATTTCTCAGCCCGGAGTTGGGAAGAGGGTGGTGTTACACCCCTGTGCCTGTGAAAGCATATTAAACCGGTCCCAGTTATTGTCATATACCCTCTCCGATAAGGAGCGAGGCCTGAGCCTCGTGACACGTCGGTTCTCTTCCTACAATCGCAAACGCTTCGAAAATAAAAAATGGTGTGGGAATGACATTCATTATCGACGGGTCACGTGATCAAGTTGTCGATCGGATCTGTCATACCCATACATTTTGTTAGTTTTCGAAGCGTTAGCGTTTGTAGAAAGAGAATCGACGTGCCACCTGGCTTCAGGACCTGCCCCTGTAGCAAAGTGGCACGTCGATTATCTTTCTACGATCGCAAACGCTTCGAAAACTAGAAAAATGTATGGGAATGACATTTGCTATCGATAGGTCACGTGATCAAGATCGATCGATGCCATTCCCATACATTTTTCTACAGTTTTCGAAGCGTTTGCGATTGTAGAAAGAGAATCATCTTGCCATTCGGCTACAGGGGCTGGTCCTGTAGTGAACTGTTAAAATGCTGATAATTATGATACTTTGGGGCTAATATTTGTTTATAATCACCTGCAGGCTAACAAGTTCACAGAGGAGGCTTATCAGCTGGGTTGCTTGCATTGCACCCGGGTGTCTGCCGAGCTGAAGTGCTCGCGCTCGATCGTGCGTCACACGGAGATACAGGCCACACTTCAAGAGCAAAAGTAAGTCTCCATTGTTGTGACGATTCCCTACAATAGAAAATAAAACCAGCCAAGTGCGAGTCGGACTTTGGCTTGAAGTTAATGTACAAGTGATGAAGTTAAAATGAGGAACAAACATACTTACACACTTTCACATGTACACACAAATTTTGGCTTTTATAATATAAGTAGGATATATATTTTTTAAAGAATATTCCCATTCCCCTCCAACTAGTCGGGAAAGACTGTGCAAGGAGTGGGTACGACAACAGACCAACGGGGTGAGGATTGAACCACCACCCCTCGGTGATGAGTCCAACCTCTTACCGTTGAGCTATTGAGGCTTCAAATATTGAAAATGAACGTGTCCATTTCCAGGTTGATGTACCTGCGGCAGCAGATAACGCGGCTGGAGGAGCTCAAGTCGCAGAACTCGTTCATGTCGGAGGACTAGGGTCCGCGGTGGGGGGCGCGCCCGCAGCCGCCCCCCACCGCCGCGCCCCGCGCGACCGTCGCGACCCCCTAACACGAACGTTGTTCATTCCGTTCTCTTTGTATGTAATTTAGGTGAATGACTATTGCTGTGTTGTGTGATTGTTGATTAGTAATCGAGCGTTGTCGTAATCGAGCGTTGTCGTAATCGAGCGTTGTCGTAATCGAGCGTTGTCGTGATCGAGCGCCGGGTTTGGTCAATTCGAGAGTAGGTACGATTCCTTTCTAGCTAGGCGATGTCAGATTTATTTTTAATTCGCCTTGCGTTTGTTATGAATATTGTATAAAAAAAAATACGGCATGAAATAGTTTTTCATCCAATTTTATCCCAATGTGGGATATCGTCTATGAAGGTAGGTATAAGTACTGCAAGCGTTATTTGTATAGTGAACTGTGCACGTGCGAGCTAATCTTCTCATTTTCACTTTGATTGGGTATTTGACGCTAATTTTACTTATTTTAAGTGTACTAAATATTTTTTTATATGTTGTCAATTTTAGGTCATTTTTTAACTAGATGTAAAATTTAATTTAAGTTTTTTGAACTTTAAATTATGCAATGTTTGCTATCCCGCGATAGAATATATATGATCAGCTATGTTGCGTATGTATAACACACATTGGAATATGTTTTTGGACAGAATATGAAGGGGACTAAATAACACAAGAAAGTGTGTTATAATATTATATCTTTAATATTATAGTACAGTTAGTTATGCAATTTTTTAAAAATCTACTATTATGTAATGATAATAAACTTGTAAACAATGATGATAAATAACCAACTTTTGAGTTTATTGCCAGCTCTTCTCAGCTTTCCGAACCGGAGTTTTTACAAAAAATAGTCAAACTTGATAAATCAAAAGTGCCTGTTAACTAAGTGTATGTACAGATAATTGCTGTATTGTCGTTTAAGCATGATTAAAATTTTCATTACTAATTTTATTTTAATTATTATTTTATTATAATTATCATTTATTACATTTTAATTTTACATGAGATAACATTCTCGTGTGTTTAACTTTGTGCATAAAATAAGTAAGTTGTGTGTCAATTTACTTACTAATAATGGGCCCGTATTACCACCACCTTCTACTAATGGGCTACCACTAATCGGCGGCTTTTGCGGTGAAGTATCCATATGTTTTATATAAAAAAAAACAAGATAAGCAGCTAATATTCTGTTTTCAAAGGTAAAATGTACTTCAACACACATTTGTCTCAAAATATTGAGTCTTTACAGTTATAGGATAAACAAATTAAATTCTAACTTTTAATTTTAAATTTTCGCTTAACAATCATGTGAAGTTGACGGTAACAGAAACAAATATATTAGATAGTATTTACGAACTAATTTGATGCTAGATTGTTTTTTTTTTCAAAAATATTATCAAACGTAGTTGGAGTACGTACATATTAAAAGCAAATATATTTTAGTGATAAATCCATTGTTTCTAAATCGTAAAAACGCTAGCTAGTGTTTCGATTTTTCTGATGAGAAGATTAAAATCGGATCGGAATGCTGATTCTGCTTACAAGTATGACAAAAAAAATCAGAACTTATTCGTTGTTCTATACGCGAAGACAGGTAGTCCCTAGTAAATATATATTATGTAAAATGAATTGCTAGGATATCTACTAACAATAATCTTTGGAAATTTTCCAAGTAAACTACTCCAAGCATCCATCTTTTTGAATACATGTTCGTCCTAATTTAGGCTATGCCAATCATACTATAAAAATCATACTATAAAAATAAAAGCACAGATTTTTTTTGTGTTAGTACCGTCGAAGCCCTTTTTGGGAATCTTTTTCGCAAAGTTATAAAATAATTTTATGTCACAATCAGTACAAAATTAACATTTATTAATCCATTTGTGATCAAGAATCAAGCTTGTGTAAGTAAATACGTTTTATAAATTGTTTCAAATTAAATAGGATTGTGTGGCGAATACTCAACAAAAGAAATTACAGAAAACTGTCTTAGACACCTTTGTTCTTTTTGTGTGTGGTTTATACATACAAATACATCCAAAATATATGTATCACAGTTGAGAAATTTTGGCAGTACATTTTAAACAACAACAAACAAAACTAGTCAAAATAAATTGTGTACAGCAAATCACATAATTTTTTTTCATTTGGGAATTCAATGTGTATTTTCATATGCATACTATTGTAGCTGAGTTGTAGTTATTCTTGTTGAATATGTAAATAGTTTAAACAATAGGCTAGTTGACACTTTTTTCAAAGGGCCTTAAATAGTTCTTTATCGTTCTACAATAAATCACTATCGTTTTTAAAAAAAATATTTTTATATTTTTTCAAGACGTGATTACATGAAAATTTTAGTTTTTATTTAATATTATTTATTTTTTATTTTTAAAAGAGGTTAATAAATATGTAAACAACAACATTATCCACGAATTACATAAATTAAGAATTATTCGTTTTTTACTAGTTTTTAAATATGTTTTTGACATTACAAGCCTAAACGCCTGTCGGCCATGACAGACTATATTTCAACTGTTTCATGACGTCACTGCAATAAATCCCATACAAAAGCGTTTGCAAAAAATATTAGTCAACAATTAGTTCGACGTTTAGTATATCAAGGGTGTTAGTGACGTCACAAAATGGACGACAGACGTTTGGAAAATTTTAATAAATACATTATATTTAAATTAAGTTTTAAAATAAATCCTTAACTTTTATTAATTGATATTTATATATTTCGGGCCCTTATTCCATATACTACACGAAATTAATATCTTTTATATTAAATTTGATACGAGTCAACTAGCCTATTGCGTAATAGAATCAACCAATAGTAAGGGTGCAATTAGAGCGATTGCAACCAGGCCATCATACGAGTATAGAGTTTGTTCACTTGAGAAACTTTACTAAGATTGAATATATTTTATGAAGCGTAAAGCGAGCTAAGCTGCGGGCAAAAGCTTGTTATTGTATAAATGCTTCTATGCTCTGGCTATTTATTGCACATGTTTTAATGTAAGAGATAGGCGGGATAAACGGTGTTGTTAATTATTCTCCTAATCTTTCGCATAGCAAAAATATTCCTATTATTAATTAAATCACCAATTTATATATGTTTATATAAGTAGTGGAACATTAGTTCTCGAATGATTAGCAGACAACTTTAACCCGAGATTATAGCCCACCAATTTAAACAAAAAGTGGAAGAAATTTTGAAGTTTTGATGTATTTTTTTCTTGGGCGAGTATTTGATTTCTACCAAATACAAATAAGATTTAATGTTAAATGGTTGTATATATAGAACTAAACTAAAAAAAAAAAAACTAGAAGAGATACTTGTAAGTCTAGCGTCTCTTCTAAATAGTAAATTAATAATTATGATTCAAGAGTTGTAAGTGATTTTTAAGATTTAAATTTTTACTGGATCACTTTTTATTTGTATTTTATATTAAAAATAACCGTTAGTCAAGTACCCAATTTAATAACACAGGATCCTCAATGTTATTGTAGTTATATGTGTTTAAGTAATAATACGGTTCGCTACGCTACCAATTCACGCAACTGGATATTCTAAGAGCCCAAAAATATACAAATGTGAAAGTATTATACAGGGATTTGTACCAAAACTTTAATTTATATCTAACCCATTTATTAAAGCTTATATAAGTGCTAAAACTCCTTTATTTTTAAGAACCGTCAGTGTTCTGAACAATTAAGGCCTATTATGTTATCACTGTAGCCACATTCCAAATAGCCTTTATAACATCGGATTTGAAGCCTGAAGTGCCAAAATGGATGTTATAAACCATATTGGTAACGTAACAGTTTGATTGTCTTTAAAGTTTAGTATTGATCATTTTGGCGGATTTTTAATTAATTAGTGGTCCGTCTTGTTTTAGAAGGAAATAAATACTATTTTGTAATACTATTTGTATTTTTGTACATATCAGATTTCATGACAGTTGGAGTAGTTAAAGCATTATATACAGGCTGCTCGGGAGTATTTCCCACAATTTCAACGTGTTGACGAGTCCACTTATACTTATATATATTCAACTAAAAAATAAAAACTTTTTATGTTTTCATACAAAGTAATTCAAATAATCCCGACTATCCATGTGACACGCCTTTATCTAGCCTTGCATTTTAAAATACGTAAAACTTGAACACGTCATAATTATAAGGACTCGTATAGGGGGCATATTTTAAGATCTATTTACGAAAGAGATATTACTTATCCGAAAAATATTAATTTTGGAAACATATTCCTTGAACATTTTTAATTATTTTTCGGTAAAGAATATAACCCCAGAGTTATGGGAAACACTCCCGAGCACCCTGTATAGTATTTTAAAATCATCGTTTATACACTGGCTGAAAAAAATACCATAAAATCAAATTCCAAAGAGTGTATTAGCTGGTGTACTAAAGTAAGCTTAGCACATGTAAACATTATGCATGTGCTATAAATGTTTTTTTTAGTGTTTTTTCTTTGCAATCTGTCATTAAAAAAAAAACATTCAGCAAATGTCTGTATGTTGGCATGATGCTATCAATGTATGAGATGAATATTTATGATTACTTTTCTGTGTGACGTCACATCTTTCTCTTCGTAGATACTACACAAGTACAGTAATTCGTACACTTTGTTGTGTAAAAATGACAGGTATAAATAATTTACGTATACCAAGTATATTATTGAATATTATTTTGGTTACTCACATGTTTTGGTTTAAAATATATTTCCATTTGAACTCTTTTTGGACTCTTAGAATGTGGGCATTTAAGATCTGCCTATACATAAATATGTGACGCGATTTATAACATATTGTATACCGAGTTATTGGCATGAATAATGTAATTATTATAGTTAGATTATTATGTGTTCTCTATAATTCAATTAAGCTCATGTATATGGGTGTATGAATAGATATCCTGTTTACCAAGTGGGATAGTGATTGTGTAAGGCTACGGTGTTTATAAAGAGAACTGCTACTTTTTTTGTTGGTTATAAAAAAATATATCGTTTTTCTAAATCAATGCGTCAAAAAGTTTAATCTGTAATGCGATGTATAAAAGCGAGTGGAACCGATTGGAAACTTTCGCTTTTAGTAAAATAAGTACACATCAAAATTCCCCACAGCCTCACGCTATTTGATTTACGAAATAACGAAACTGTATAATAATAATAATTTAATTTTAAGTAGATTTGTTAGATGATTTTAATGAAAGCATTCGTTAAGTTTATGATGCGCCTTCAATGATAGGAAACACAGTTTTAGATTCTGATTTTTACTTATTACTATTAGTTCTTCACAAAAGACGCGGCACTTTTAATAAGTATATATTTTTTGTTTTATATTGTCCTAAGTCGTGTGGATCAATAGTTTAACGCGCGCTGACTATCTGTTAGTCGTGTAACACTAGGCATACATCAGATCAATTACTTTTTTAATGCTCCCTAAATTTTTATAGATTTCCATTTTGATGTTACAGCATACTATGTGTCGGACGAACGGGTTGACATCAGAAATGTTACCAATAAACTCTTGAGCGGTAAAGAATAACCTTGAGCGAAGTCCCGGACTTGTAACCGGTGGATGTAGGGTTAACGTTTCTTTAGGACGCGTCAATACTTCCCTTATCTCTCAAGTTACTTTCCCCGTCAATCCCAAAATGATTCATGAAGGGTTAAGCGAGCGGTCTATAGTGCCTATAGTGCCAGCACTCGGCCCTCCAGTACTCCCCACCTAACTCACAGAACACTTCGTACTATCTTGGCTCGTGACAACACAAGCCGACCAATCGAATGACTCGGTCATGCCGACTAGAGATATCGCTGTCTTATTAGTTACTCGTATCTAATGAAAGATGGCGCTGTAATTGTCTAATCCTTCGACATTATACGAGTATATCCAAATTATTTAACCAAAATCTATCTAAATTCGCTATTTGTCCAACACTTATATATCTAAATTATTTTACCAAATCTCAACACATTTATGCCATGTACTAGTATATTGTCTATGTCTAACAGCAAAATGTCACTTTGAGTCTCAGACTAATTATTATTATTAAAAAGGACTGGTATCGCTACCAAATTCACGCTCAAAACGACACGTTTGTCGTTATTGACGTGACAACGTCTTATAATTCGATGAAGCCAGATGCAAACTCGAAAAAAGATGACGTCATGTGTCGTTCCCTCGCTTTAGGGTTGCCAACTTTTTTTTTTACAAAAAATAAAGTATATCTCGCTCTTTCTTTTGAAAAATGCAACCATTCTATTAGTAGTATTTCTGACGTCACGTACTCGCACACATAGTATATAGTTAAGACCAATTATATCTTTTGCATCCTTACACTACACACGGCTATAAATTTCGCAATACAAAATTACACCTGTGTAATTTTTACACACACTAATACAACTTTGTCAAAGACATCGTTTATTTTGTTCCGGCTAAAGAATCCAATTCAATCAAAAGATTTGCAAATTTAAAACAGTTAGAAATATGTACTAAGAAATGAAAACTAGAAGTTGTTAACGGTTTTTACACCATCAAAATACACAAAAAGGCATTTTTACGCAACGACAACAATTACAACTATGAAACATTGAGACAGTTTTTATAAACGGGACTTTGATAGTGTAACTTCTAGCGAGACAGGTCCCTATGTAATTACTCCGAGCATTAAGTCACTTTCAGTCACTTCCATAATCTGGCAAGTGCGTTGACACTCCCATGATATGCGGGGGGGGGGGGGGGGGGGTTTGAAAGTCTGCGCGGGTGTGAAATTGTGCGTGCGGGGAAGTAAAGTGCATCAGTCGTGGGTTAACATCGGGAGTGTTACGAACGAAATTGCCAAGCTTTACAGTGTGGATTTGTTGAGATATAAACATGTACAATGTACATAATATGATCATCAAAATGTTAATAGACAATTTAAAAGTAGATCTGCATAAAAAGTATATAGTAATATTATAATGCCAATGGAAAAATTAGGTTTTTGCCGAAACTGCGATGCATATTTTTAAACCATTCGGTCTGTTTTAATCAATTCTTATATTAATTATTTTGTTATACTTTTATTGTATACAAAAAATATTTCAATAGTATCGAATAATTAATATTGTGAATGTGTGAATGTGCGTAGCGTGGTGTGTTACGGCTATTCAATGTTATGAGAACACAATGTAAACAATGTATCATTGTTATTGCGGCCAGTGTTATAAATGTTTAGTAAATATTATGCAACGACATTCACATTTTATATGATACATGCTCAATGGCGTAGCTATCCAGGGGGCCTGGGGCTCTCAAGCTCAGGGGGCCCCTCAAGCTCAGGGGGCCCTCAAGCTCAGAGGGCCCTTTAATCTTTACCAGAAAAACGGGATCGAAGTGAACTTGGAAAATTTCGCAAACATAAAACTGATGCATATTTTAACTTGATTTACCTAACCTGTTCAGATGGTTGTGGGGCCCATTGTTTTATTTGCAGGGCCCTTGGTTACCTAGCTACGCCACTGTGCATGCTTGTACAATGTACATAGTTTAACTGTCTTAATTGTTCAAATGTTGTGTGTCATCTAATTATGTTGTTAAAGTGACCCTATTGGTATCTTAATTAGTTTTTACCTGACACCTCATCCCGGGAATCTACTTCAGTTGTGGTCCTTACTTCTATCGGCAAGCAGCATTGTTGTGAGGCTCTGAAGGGCGTGGTTGCCATTGTAATAGGCTGGTTGACACTTTTTTTTTAAATGGTCTTAAATAGTTCATTATCCGTCTACTAGACAATTTTTTTTTCATATTTTTTTGAGACGTGATCACATGAAAATTTTAGTTTTTAAATATGTTTTTAACAATACGAGCCAAAACGCCTGTCGGCCAGTAAATTCCAACTGTTTCATGACGTCACTGCAATAAATCCTTTACAAACGGAGCGTTTGACAAAAATATTTAGTTCGCGTTTAGTACATAAAGAGTGTTAGTGACGTCACAAAATGGTTGACAGCGTTTTTGACGTTTAGAAAATTTTAAAAAATACGTGATATTTAATTTAGTATTTCGGGCCCTTATTCCATGTACTATACATAAATTAATATTGTTTATATTAAATTTGATATGCGTCAACTACCCTATCATGGGCACAAGAGGCTTTATTCCTACGCCTCAGGTCTATAAACACAGGGTGACAATTCGTCCGTGTCTTTTGTACGCCCTGCCAAATGTTGCCCTGTGGTTGTGGACGCAATTGATGTACAAAGATTGTTAGAAGCAGGTTCATCTATTAATAATTAAAAAAATCATTATTTTTTTTTCATCATTTTAATTTCATTTTACTATATTCATTTGTCTGAGTAGTTTCAACTGTACTAAGTGTACTAAAATTAGTTTAAAAATATACTGAAAATGTCATCTTGCGTTCATTTATTTAATTATAGATGTATAATAGATGTATTCGTAGGTGCTAGGTAAAAATAATTTCGATATACCTGAATCGTAAACAAGCAATAACAGTAAATTAATAAATTACGTGAAAAGTATCGATCATTGTGGAAATATAGATATATCTAATAAAAATATTAAAAGGTGATCGATTAATTGTTAACGCCTATTGTTGCAGTACCTGACAAAAAAGCATGAGTAATTACCGCCATGTCTCGGGGCGTCACTAACTGTACCAATAATATTAATTAGTAGGTAGACAACTCTGGTCTAGGTCATTTTATTTTTTTAAATATAGGGTTTGCAATAAAAAGAAAATATATATTCTTATTCAATTGTAGTTGCTGAATCGACAATCCATGTATTATATCAGATAAAACGGAAGTACTGTGATATTCGTTCACATAAAGATAGTAAACAATTATACTGTAAATAGGTCTGTGCGGAGCGGTGCCTGTGAATGTGCACGCTGTTTGTAGATCTACATTTATATGTTGATTGTGGACTGTGAGAGTCGACACATTGAGTGGTGTGTACAACCTGGCAAAGAAGAGTAGAAATTTATAGAGGCGCCAATATGGCAACACGAATACGAGAAACGTAACCTCAATAAAAAAACTTTCAAAGCCGACAGAATAATCACTTTTGACAGCATAGACTCTAACAACTGATAAGTTGAATAGTGTTGTAAGAGGGAAAAAAAGTTAATCTTGTTTCTACACTTTTTTGCTATGCTGTATGAGTCGCGAGCGGTGTAGCGCCATCTCGTGGCTTCGAGTGTCGGTGAGTTACGCAGTAGCTGCGGTGCGCTCCCCGCTCGCACTATCACTTTCCTTTTTCATAATGTTACATCGTGACGATTGTTTTCTGATATTGTTCCAAATACAAAGAATTTAATCAGTTTAAATAAAACAGTTTAAAATAAGTATCACTTGTCTCATTTCCAGCCTCAAACCCTTTAATGTAAGATACTATAACATCTGTGACTGCTATTAAATCTGACCATCGATCTCCTATTAAAAAGTGGATGCACAATCAGCGACTCGTAAACCTCCCCACTCAATGAATGCCAAACACTACTTCTTGGCACTCAATTCAAGTAGTCGCATTTGCAAATTGAACCTTAAACTTATTCCTTAAGGTTTGATTTTATTGAATATTGAACTATATTTAAAGGCCTTTAAGTATATATTTTTTTATCAAAATAATTCTAAAACTGTCAAAGAAAAATTGGCCAGTTTATAAGTAAAATATTCTAAATGATTGTGCATCCTTTTATTGAGGTTATTGATAATAACAGTATTATAGCTTGGCAACTTCGTAACACTCCCGATGATCCGCGCGGGCCGGGGGTGTGTTGCGATGAATGAAAAACCCACGACTGATGCACTTCCCCGCACGCAAGATTTCACACACGCGCAGTCTTTCCCCTGTCGCCCGCATATCATGGTAGTGTTATCTACAAACTAGCCAGACTGTAGTTGTTATTTTTATAAATATTTTCGAAATATTCTCAATAACTCCTCAATTAACATCATCATCATCATCATTAACAGGCGATGGACGTCCACTGCTGGACATAGGCCTTTTGCATGGACTTGAAACAAAACATTCTCGAGCCGCCAGCATCCAGCAGCTCTCTGCAACCCGCTTGATGTCGTCAGTCAATCTAGTGGAGGGTCGTTATGAAGTCTAGGGTTCGATCCCTACGCATATTTGTAATAATTTTTTAGCATGTATAAAGATAGCTAACCTTAAAATAAATAATGGGGCGACTGTGTATTCAAATGAAAACTATATTCGATAAATCACACATTTTTATTTAAAAATAAATATTGACTAGTACAGTAAGTAAGTAGTAAAGTAAGTAGTAACATGAGTTAAGTAAACTAAGTTTAATTGGGATTAAACTATAGAAGAGCACAGAATGGTATAGACAATCTATACTAATAAATCCGTTAGGTTTTGGATGTAGTGGTAAGATGACGGACTAATGGCGTTTGTGTGTACCTACTACTAGCTAAATGTTCGTTCTGTTAAGAACGTTCCTTTATGGTCGGCGTCCACATATCCGCATCGTAGGTATCGGACGCAACGCAATAAACGCAAATATCCGGGCAACGAGGGGAAAGACTGCTAGGGTGTGAAATCGTGCGTGCGGGGAAGTGAGGTGCATCAGTTGTGGGTTTTTTATTCATCGCTACACACACCCCCACACGCCCCACCCCCGCCCACGCGGACTATCGGGAGTGCTACGAACGAAGTTGTCAAGCTATAATAATAGGTCCGCTGAATATCTAACCACTACATTCAACGCCGCGCAGACTTCCAAAAGTCTCAGACCAATTATAGAAGGACCTGTATCGCACTCATAGTCACGAACAAAATAGTCTGTCATTTTCTGAGGAAAACGAGCTTAGATTTGGTATACATCTTGTACTAAACTAGAAGTTTTTGCCCGTTTTTTACACCATTCAATTACACAGAAAGGTATTTTTACGGAGCTTTTTAACCGACGAACACGGATTACGACTATTTAACATCGTCTATAGAGACGGTTTTTATAATCGCATTAGATCGTTGATCATATACTTTGACAGAAAAGTAATGTCAAGCGAGGCAGTTCCTATACAATAATTGGTCTGAGCCAAAAGTAGATAAACTATATTAAATATAGATACATTGTACCCCGTATTATGTTTAATCGGTAATTTGTGTTAGGAGGGCCGTTCCGCGAATGATCCAATACTCTGAATGCATGTTGGAAGGCAACAACACAGGTAACACGAAATTGGTGCTGTGCCCTGTAGTAGACAATGTGCCAGCTCGCTCCGATGTCTTGTACAAGGGCGCTTCGTAGCGCGGATCCGGTTTGGGTAGAGACAGCACCGGCTTGAACCACACGACCGGTAGCGGTGCGTTCATTTGACCTGCGTACGAAAGATGATCAGTATCTGGAAATTTACATACACGCAACAATCGTCGTCATCAACCCATATTCGGCTCACTGCTGAGCTCGAGTCTCCTCTCAGAATGAGAGGGGTTAGGCCAATAGTCCACCACGCTGGCCTAATGCGGATTGGCAGACTTCACACACGCAGAGAATTAAGAAATTCTCCGGTGTGCAGGTTTCCTCACGATGTTTTCCTTCACCGATTGTGACACGTGATATTTAATTTCCTAAAATGCACACAACTGAAAAGTTGGAGGTATGCACCTCCAACTTTTCAGTTGTGTGCCCCGGACCGGATTCGAACCCACACCCTCCGGAATCGGAGGCAGAGGTCATTTCCACTGGGCTACCACGGCTCTTCACACAACAATATTGTCATTAAAATAGAGTAACATTGTCTACATTCTTACCCCTTTAAGATAGAACTATTGTTGACCGTGCCACGATATAATAGGTTGTAGGGGATAATCTCTGGATCTAGTAAACCGATTTTAAAAATTCTTTTACCAATAGAAAGCTACTAGTTTTTTCCCTTATTCCTAAGGGAACGTAAACAACGCGGGTGAAGCCTTGGGGTCTCTGCTAGTGCTTTAATAAATTATAATATAATGCCGATGTCTATAAAATTGATGTAACGTCTTAGGCCATCATCATCCTAGTATGATAGCTAGCCCGTCGAAGCCTACCATTAAAAATATCATACCTGGCAGTGCATCGACGAGCAGATTCTGTTGAGCGTCCCATCTGCCAGCATCGATGAACAATCCGTGAATGTTGACGCCGTCTTCAGGCTTTTCCAACGGACCAAATACTCTCATATCAGTAGGATCCTCCTAAAACATCACGATATTTTTAAGGTCAGCCTTAGAGAACTCACTATACTTATAATAAATCTGCAGAGAGGTAAATTCTGTACATGAAATATCTTTCCAAAATAACTATCAGGGGGTAATTAGTGATCGATACTGATACGATACTCTTCATACTCCTGGGCAGATTATAGTATACTTTTTATCACGCTACGATCAATAGGAGCAAAGCAGTGAAGGGAAATGTTGGGAAAACGGTAGAAGTTACTCCATTTTTTAAGCTTCCGTCGCGTGGTAGGGTATGCGTATGATAGGAGTGGGGTAGGGGTAGGGTAGCGGTAGGGTAGGGGTAGGGTAATGGAAGGCTCAGGGTAGGGTCAGGATAGGGGTAGGGTAGGGGTAACGTAATGGTAGGCTCAGAGTAAGGTTAGGATAGGGGTAGGGTAGGGTAGTAGTAGAATTTCACGCGGACGAAGTCGCGGGCGTCCGCTAGTAATTATATAAAATTAAAATAAAAATCTTCAACTGTTCCTGAGTTGACAATCTATTAACAAAATCTACAAAATGTAAATTTATAGAAATATTTGAAGCATACCTTTGTTTTCTTCAATTTGTTGCTCTTAAAGACATCCTCTTGCGAAAGGAAATAGTTGATGGGCTCGAAGTCGAACATAAGTGCATCTATGGGCACCCTATATCGGCGGGCATAGGCTTGCAGTGCGCCCGTCAACAAACCTTGAGGGAAGAACAGGCCAGAAACCCAACTGCTAGGTGCAGCTCCATCTATCAGCCATTTCTACAGGATGGAAATTATGATTCGATAATGATTGCATTCGTCATGAATTAATAAGTTTTTCATCGATCGTATCGTATCGATCAGTCAGGCCTGCTATATTAGGAGCTTAGACCATCGTTCTCCTATAAAAAAGTGGATGTACAGTCAGCGACCAAAAAACATCCCCACTCAATGAGTGCCAAACACAACTTCTTGGCACTCAATTCAAGTAGTCGCATTTGCAAATTCAACCTTAAGGTTAAATTTAAACTCAATCCTTAAGGTTGGATTTGTTCTGAATTTGGGATTCTATTGAAAATTGGACTATATTTAAAGGCTTTTAGGTATAATTAAGCAGAATTAGCCAGTTTTTAAGGAAAATTTTCTACATTATTGTGCATCCTTTTATTATAAGAGGTTAATGACTTAGACCTATCACGCTGTTCCAATGCTTGTTGACGGGTATAGCATCATTAAGAGAACTTTTTTACGATCAATATCGTCCCGGTCATTCTCATTTACGTTAGTGAAAATGACCGGCACGGTTTCTCTGAAGCAAGAAGTTGTAGCACCACCCACTTCTCTATTCCGGGTTGAAAATGTTTTAAAAAAAGAAAAGCTCAGTATTTTATAGCCCAATCCAGCTCTGGAACCCATGACCTCGTGATCCAAACCCACATTGCCTAACTATGGACTAAAGAGGCAATTTCTGATAAACTTTTTTTTTTCCCTGAGGAGGTAAAAGCCCTTCTAGACTTCTGCCAATCTCGTTAACCGCGAGTTGGCAACGCGCGGTTCACTGGTGGACAACGCGGCGTCCACCCGTGGTCCACCTGTCGACGTCAAGTGGACGCTGCGGACGATGCGGGTCGGGTCCCGTGTGGGTCCCGGGTGGGTCTAATGAGCTACGACCTTTATACTGTATTTCATAATTTCATAATAAATTATATTTCAGTATCCATCAAATGAAAAATTAATACAATTCATAATTTACTTTTTCTAAGAAATATAATTTTAGCTCAATCGTTATTCGGACACACTTGTCAGATTATAAATTTTAAGCTAACGTTTTTAAGTTTTTGTAAACGGAAAGTCAAAAAGTTCCTTTGAAATTTAGTTACAAAATCGTTATTAAACATAATATATCAAAAATGTGTTTTCTCGGTCATCATAGTTACACTACTTTTTTTTTATATTCTTTACAAGTTAGCCCTTGACTACAATCTCACCTGATGGTAAGTGATGACGCAGTCTAAGATGGAAGCGGGCTAACTTGTTAGGATGAGGATGAAAATCCACACCCCTTTCGGTTTCTACACGGCATCGTACCGGAACGCAAAACGCTTGGCGGTACGTCTTTGTCGGTAGGGTGGTAACTAGCCACGGCCAAAGCCTCCCACAAGCCAAAAACCTACCTGGACAACCTCAAAATTGAGACGTCATTTAATTGATATGTCATTTCCTCTGTTAAAGTTCAGAATGTTTTTTATTGCTGTGGATTATTTATAGGGTTTGATAGGTTTGTTGATATTCAAGTCGTATTTACATTAGTCGTGACTAATAAAGTTTAAAGGTCTTGTTTTGAAAGTGATAATAACAATGTATTGCCCCGGACGGGTCACTAGTTCTTGATATGGTTATGTAATCAAAGTCAATACGATTTAATCACTGAAATAAATAAATACAGTTTGTTTTGAATCAGCAATAATAATTAATGTCGTAAACTGAAGTTGAAATGACAAAGACAACATGAAAATGTAATAAAAAGACAAGTAGATGTTTATTTAGAGATCTGTTTTTGAAAAAATAAGATTTAAATCGCTAAATTTGTTAGAGTCGAGTGTCCCGCCTCTACCAGCTAAACTGTTGTTTATGGATCCGTGAATACACAGAAGTATAATGAAATTAGGAGGACAATTATCACTATTTGAACTTGAAGAAATCAAAAAATTAGAGAGTTTTCTAAACGCGCCTGGTCGAGAGCATCACACAGACAAATCAGCCAATAACTCTAGAAATAAATACCCAACTGTTTCCTTGATCTAACCTTCGAGTGATTTAGTGTTTCAGTACGATGCCGCGTTAAAACCGCCAGAGTTAAGTAGAATAAACTTCTACCTCTGCCAAGTAATGAAATAGTTTGACGGCCTCCGTAGCGCAATGGTATGCGCGGTGGATATACAAGACGGAGGTCCTGGGTTCGATCCCCGGCTGGGCAAATTGAGATTTTCTTAATTTGTCCAGGTCTGGCTGGTGGGAGGCTTCGGCCGTGGCTAGTTACCACCCTACCGGCAAAGACGTACCGCCAAGCGATTTAGCGTTCCGGTACGATGCCGTGTAGAAACCGAAAGGGGTGTGGATTTTCATCCTCCTCCTAACAAGTTAGCCCGCTTCCATCTTAGACTGCATCATCACTTACCATCAGGTGAGATTGTAGTCAAGGGCTAACTTGTAAAGAATAAAAAAAAAAAAAAAAGTAAGCTCGCTACTATATTATACCTACTACATCATCTTTTAACATAAATATGGTGAGATCGGGTTTAACGGCTATTTTGTACGAGCCCACATATATCGTATGATACAAACTACCTTTCGTGTTTCTGTGCTTAAGGAGTCAAGGGCTAACTTAAGGAGTTAGGGCTGACTTCATCATTTTCTTGCTGCTTGAGCAAGAGTCTTCTCTCAGAATCAGAGGGGTTAGGCCCTTAGGCACAATGTGAGAAAACCTGCACACCTGAGAATTTTCTCAATTATATGTGTGGACCATTAACTGTGGTTAAGGAAACCTAAATCGGCCCAGCCGGGAATCGAACCCAGGTCCTCCGTCTTGTATAGCACTGCGCCACGGAGGCGGTCAAAAAGAAGGAGGAGGAGGAAGCATACAGTGCTTCAAAGGGTGACGATGATGATGATATTGTGTTCTCGTAGTTTCGTATTTCGTATCAAAATAATATACCGTAACATTCACAACGCTATCGGTTTCATAAACAGTAAACAAGAGCCGATAAAATCAATAAAGCCCGGGACCTAGGGCTCGTAGCTATGATATTACGTTTCACATTTCAAAGGCGAGCAAATTTAAAGGGGATGCAGCAAGGGAGGTGGGTGGCGAGATTAAATCAATATTGCACCCGCTGGCCGGGCTCCGGGAAACATGATTGAGCTTGCAATGTTTTAACTGTTACTGCGTATATTGTCGAAGCATACAGCAATATTGTGGGTCACATCATATTTCGTTAGCACTAATCCTTCTATACTAAATTTCCTTTGGGATTAAGTTTCCCTATGTTACATGGTCTCACTAGCTCCACGGAGAGACTACGAGTATATACGAATAGTCCTGGGTTCGAACCACGTCCGTTGCTAATGTTGTACCCACTTACATTATTATATAGACTACACAGTTTTCACTAATTTGGAGGAGCGAGGGAATATTTATTAATAGCTAGCAAACGCCCACTTCGTCGGCCCTTAGACTTCTAAATATTCAACTTCATAAATTTTTGTTTTAATCTATCTAAACAGATAATAAGATATACTATGTTGTTTTAGTTAACTAATTATGATTTATTGTGTATAAATAAATTATTTGTTTTGGAAATGTTAGTCATATCCTACTAAAACTATAAACGCGAAAGTTTGTATGGATATTTGTTACTCTTTAACGCCGCAACTACTGAACCAATTTGACTGAAATTTGGAATGGAAATATATTTACCTCAGGATTAACACATAGGCTACTTTACTCCGGAAAAATTCATGGTTCCCGAGGTATTTGTGCAAAACTAAATTTCACGCGACGTCGTGGGCGGATGCTGTTTTACAAATATTTTTTAATGAAAATGAGCGTAAATCCGTTGAACTGATAGATTACGAAGAGTTCAACAATGCTCAGCTTATTTAATTGATTTTCTGTATAATTATATATACTAGATGACAAAAGTAAATCATTCTTAAACTTGAAGTATTAATAATGATGAAAATATAGGAAATGTTTTACGCCATACCCGAGTGCAAAGTTGTGATAAAAATACAAAGAGTAAGTGCCTTTCACTTGAATAAACAATATGGTAGTTGCATTTTTAGTAAAAGGTCAGGCAGAAAAATAATCGCTTTTGTAAGTGGTGTGCTACGAATTCGTGCTTCGGACAGTGCATTTCGGATTACGATTCCATCCAATGTTGATAGTTAGAGAACAGATAGCACTTGTTTGTCCACTGTAATGCTATCTGCGCAGTTGGTAAATTAAAATAGAGCGACAGAAAGCAAAATATTCATCAAGGAAAATTGCATTTGGTATTAGTTTGTCGGTTGAGAGAGCTTAGAGAAGATTTTCAGTTTACAGAATAGGAGACGGAAAATTTTCCACGCCGCTGGACATGAACTTATTAATTAATTATTTTTTTATATTTATCGTACCTCAATGAAGTCCAGTCTTAAAGTCAGGTCGTGTATCCAGCTGCCAAGCGACTTGAGGGAGTTATAACCTTTGCGGTGCCACATATCCGGAACTTTATTATTTATGAAAGCGGTAAAAACAGCTTCGTATGCTTCCGACATTACCACTATACCCTGAAAAAAATAGTATTTATTTTTAGCTAGGTACTTACTTAATTACTTAACTTACGCATTAGTAAATTTTAGCCATAACGTGAGTCGTGATAGCCCAGCGGATATTACCTTTACTTCAAATTCCGGAGGGCGTAGGTTTGAATCCGGGGCATGCACTTTTCAGTTGTGCATTTTAAGAAATTAAATATCACGTGTCACAAACGGTGAAGGTAGACTCGTGCTCACCGGTAAGCCATATATGGGTTGAAAATGACGATGATGATGTGTTTCGTGTACAAAAATCTTAAAGGTTATGAACGTACCTACCTATGTGAAACCTTAGTAGTTATATTACACCCATAAAAGTATTGTCTTACTATATTATAATAAATCTTACTAAATTATAATGCTTATAATAAAGAAAAACACAAAGGTGCTAAGAAAGATATCATATGTCGAAGTACAACTTTTGTTAGGTTTTGTAGGTCATTCTTTTGTTAGGTTAGTACCATGAATATTCAATAGCTTGCCATCAACAAAGAAATAACACACTATAATAAAATATGTCAATATGATAAAATGTATAAAGGTTACTTGATAAAGATTACTTGTTTTGTTGAAACATGTTAGACTTAGACATACGATCTAGGTACTTACAAGAACGATAATAATATCCAGAATTTAATTTCTAAGGTCTTTTCAGTTTTATCATAAAGCTTTTCAGGAAACATTTAAAGAGTAATACAGTCTTAGCTGTTAAGGGATGTTAAGTGACGGCAGTCTTAAGATGGTATAGCGCTAGGTCCTGAATTCGATTCCTGAGCTGTTTTTTGTTTGGAATGTTGGGTTCTTATTCTTTCAAGATATTCTTGGTAGAAACTCGGGAAGTTGGTGATATTTCACCCTTGTGACGTCACCTTAAGACGTCACGCATCACTGTTATTTGTAAAAAATGTATTTTCAAAGCCCATCAACTCGCACCGGAGTAGCAGGGTGGGTCAATTGCATGGCAAGTTAAAAATCTCCGTCTCTGATAGGAGAGCTTTATGATCTGAAGCTGACTTTTAAAATACACTTTTAATACTTTTTGACGGCCTCCGTGGCGCGTGGTGGATTTACAAAACGGAGGTCCTGGGTTCGATCCCCGGCTGGGCAGATTGAGATTTTCTTAATTGGTCCAGATCTGGCTGGTGGGAGGCTTTGGCCGTGGCTAGTTACCACCCTACTGACATAAACGTACCGCCAAGCGATTTAGCGTTCCGGTACGATGTCGTGTAGAAACCGAAAAGGGGTGTGGATTTTCATCCTCCTCCTAACAAGTTAGCCCGCTTTCATCTTAGACTAACTACATCATCACTTACTATCAGGTGAGATTGTAGTCAAGGGCTAACTTGTAAAGAATAAAAAAAGAAAAAAAATATACACTAAATGTTTGTGACTGTATGTGAAGAATATTGGAAGAAAATGTACTCGTATACGAACGTAAGATACAGTATGGATATGTTATTAAGGAAAGCCTTTGTTCGCAATTAGTTACTAACGAATTGAATTAGCTGTACAACGCATGTGCAAACTGTTCGGATGCTACGCAGTGCAGGCAGATATCCCTGGAAATTTTCCGTTCGGGGTTCACAGGGTGGTATCTATGCAAATTACTGTAGTGTGCGTTAGAAGTGGGACGCCACCATTTTAAAATGACCCTGTCGATACATAGCCAGACAAAGAACAGGGATCGCGCGTATAGATCAGGATCGTTACGGATGTGTAGGTGCAGGCTGTAGCGATGCTGTACCGGTTGACCTTTATGTACTATACAAGTTTCATTTGCTACATTTATCAAATAGCTACTCAAATACAAATTGCTGTTATCTCTATTATTGTCATTATGAAAGTTGTTGATGCTCGGATTGACAGACTGGTTTAACTTAACTAACTGTATTTAGATCATTATGAGAAAATATAGATTGAAACGTCAATGAAATAACTATAAAACAGATAATACAATTTTAACTTATTTTTAGGTTTAATGTTTTATGTTCTTGTATGCTTCGAATCATGGGGTCTTGGGTTCGAACCCTGGATCGGGATGAAAAGTCCTATTCGTTCTTTTAAGAAATTCTCAACAAAAACTCGTAGCCTGAAGCTGGGAAATTAATGGTGTTACACCCCCGTGTCTAGGAGAATGTTGAAATGTAAAGTGATCGATAATAGGCAATGTACTTAATAAAAATAAATAAAAGAATAAGCTGAGTATGATTAGTTTATAGACATACCTTAATAGCTTTTTGTAATTCATTGAGCGAGCTGTGTATGAGGCCAAGGAGGGTGTTGAATCTATCAGTTTCATGTAACAGTACTGTTGACAGCGAGTGCAGCTGTCCCATGTCATCAGGTACCATTAAGTCAGGGTTGATGAGTGACTTGTCCACGCTCTTGGCGATGGAAGCGCGCGTTTGGTCGCAGATCCTCCACACTATCTGATCAGGAGTATCACCACCGCCGCCGCCGCCTGATCGAGGCTGTACATCCACTATTGTGCGTATTAGCGTGCTTGTCTCTTTATTCTTTAACAAGTTAAACAATACTATTAAAAAAAAAAACAATAAAAGAGCTTCGGTATGTCTGAAACCATTCAATGCAGTATAAAGCCTGGTCTAAACCAAAATTTACTGCTTTAAATAAATGCGAAATATTTGTAATATTCAGTGTGTAAATATAATATTTTATTTAAAGACACAAAATTTTAATAAAGAGTGGTGTGCTTACCAAAATTTTAGAGCTCTAAAAGATAAAATAATTGTTAAAATCAATTACGAGGGTCTTTATATATATTATAAAAAATGTGTTGGATTGCTTTTCTGGGTCTCACTTTGAGAGGGAAAATAATAAACGAGTCAAGACTAAAAGCTTCTCTACTCGTCTTGACTATCACAGGTGACGGTTATGACGGCCTCCGTGGCGCAGTGGTATGCGCGGTGGATTTGCAAGACGGAGGTCCTGGGTTCGATCCCCGGCTGGGCAGATTGAGATTTTCTTAATTTGTCCAGGTCTGGCTGGTGGGAGGCTTCGGCCGTGGCTAGTTACCACCCTACCGGCAAAGACGTACCGCCAAGCGATTTAGCGTTCCGGTACGATGCCGTGTAGAAATCGAAAGGGGTGTGGATTTTCATCCTCCTCCTAACAAGTTAGCCCGCTTCCATCTTAGACTGCATCATCACTTACCATCAGGTGAGATTGTAGTCAAGGGCTAACTTGTAAAGAATAAATAAAAGAATAAATAAATAAAAAAAAATAAGGTGGCATAATAATGAAGACCGCTTTATTTAGAACAAAGTGAATAAGACTCGAAGCGTCGATACACTCCCTCTGTGTAAACCTTTTAGGATATAGCCAATTTTGGAATACGTAATTATAATAATTTATTGTTAAATGTCAATTCTTTACTCATTAGTAATAACTAATGAATTGGCATATAAAACGTCTTTGTTAAAGTTGAGTAGCTTATAAATACACCTGAATTTTATTTGTATGCCTATATTTGGTAAAGGAATGAAAAATCTGATTTCCACTCATTCAATTCTGGACACTAAATTCGAAAAGACGCCGCGAATTTAACGGCATGGCACCTAATTCGACTCTATCTCTCTTTAACACGATACTGTGGAAAGAGAAAGATTAAGGAGGATTTAAAACTCGCACGTGCGAGTTATACAAAACATCGTTACAGAATCCTCCTGGAGTGGCTTATTATAGTGTGAAAAAAGCGAACGAATAAAGCCTCGATAGCTCTTTATTAGGGACGGCACGGGATGCCCCATTAGGTGCACATAAATTATCGTGTTACTCGTACACAGTGAACGCCAGATGCAAATTGAATGTGAAATTCTATTGAAGATACAGGTGTCCTGTTGAGTGAAGGGTTTGAGCAACTACTCACATAATCGCGAGTCTCATCGAGCTAATCCTTACCTCAAACGCTATGTTAGCATTGTCATGCATTCCAAAGACTTCAGGATCTTCAATAACGGGCAGCCCGTCGCAGTAATCCCGTACCGCTGCCAGTTTGTCCAGACGTGGACAATAGTATATGCCAGAAGGTGAATATTTGTAAGCATCTTCTAGAGTAGGTGGCGCGAAGAACTGTTTTAGAATAGTCGTTAAACACCGTTGGTCCCACATATCGGTCACGCGGCCACCGTATGTAATCTGACCTAAACAAAGATTTTTAAAATAAAATCTATACATATAATCAGTGTAAATCAGTCACATAGTGAGGAAGTTCCTAAATAATGAATATTGTTAAATATTAATGTACGATAAATAATACAATTATTAAGAAATTGTCTAAAGACGGGGCGAGACAGAATTTAATTGTGGACATTATATATTTTGCAGGGTCTTCTGATGGAACACAAATAGGATTTTTATAAAAAGAAAATAAAATTCAAATTCAAATTATTAAAATACACATGTTGACCGCCGACACGGCGACGAGTCGGCATTTCATGATACGTACAGAGCCACAGAGCAGCGCTTCAGCGACGCTGAAAACAGGTCACGTCTCAGGCGCAGCCTAAAGGTGCCAGCGAGAGGGATAGTAGAGGTAAAGTAAATATTGTGGAAGAATTCCAAGAAGTGTAGCTTTGACGCGAGTTAAAATACTTTAACGTGATTGGTCGAACGCCGATTGGATAATCGATAAAAAAAATATGTAGAGCGTCATGTTGTCAAAAATAAGTAGCCACCATTGGGTTAAATAAAACATCATACGATGCCTTCGTTTCCATTTTCTTGCAGTATAAATAGCCGTGCTCTCGTATGTTCAATAGCAAATGTAGGCGGGTAGAAGTCAATTCAGAGATAAGCGCAGCCGTACTTTTCACTGCTAGCTACACAGTTGCTGCTGCAAGCTACACAGTGTCTTCGGTGGCGAAGACGAGGTCCCTGATATCTAACGTCAACCGGATGTGGGCTTTCTAACTCACGATCTTGGGCTGTCAGGACTGATTCATTCAGGCCCTGACTCCCTTCCAGAACAGCTTTCTTAGCCGAGTTCCGAGTCTCACAGGAGACGCCCTTAGAGAGTCGTTCCGTTCTCTGTATTTCTTTCAGGCCTTCGGGTCTCATTAGGCGATGCTTCTGCGCTTACCCAAAGCCCCCGGTGACGCCGCAGTGGCCCCGTATGGTGCCTACGGCACTCAAAAATAAATAAAGTTCTCAAATAAATAAATAAAGTTATCAAATAAATACATAAAGTTCTCAAATTAAATTAGCTCATAGTAGACGTCTCGATATGTAGTCAGGGATCCGTAGAAAATTTTGTACAACTGATCAAGTTAATACGTTTAGGCAGCGGCGGTGGGTCGTGGGCTTATTTATTTAAAAAGATTTTTATTTATTTTAATTCTTTATTGCACACAAATAAGATACAAAAAAGAGAAAAAAAAAAATAGAAAAGTAAGATGCGCAAAGGCGGTCTTATCGCTAAAAGCGATCTCCTCCAGACAACCTTAAATAAAATATTTAAAGAAAGGAAAGCGGATAGTGCAATATAACATACCTATAATAATTAAACTATTAAAAATAATATACTAAATTAAACTACATATACAATTACATACTAAATATATATAAATAAAAAAAAATATATATATAAGTACACCTAAATACATAATAAATATATAAATACACCTACAAACATAATTATACATAATAAATAAACATAACTACTTAAATAATAATTATTATAGTATAGTAGATAAGTAGTATTTTTAACACGATCTTTGAAGATGCTTAGAGACGATTTTTAATGAAAGTCCCCGTTAAAGTTATTATTAATTAATACCACCCCGTCGGTATCCGAACTAAAAATAACAAATCAATATCCAACCTACGTCTGCCATTATCACAACGGGTTACGATCTTGAATATGTTCTTTAATGATGTTTATCTCATTCTGCTTATACTCGTAATAATATATGATGATTTGTATATTTGTACCTCTAATTTCGATCTGTAAAGGTAAACAAATTATCTCGAACATGTTGATTGAAGGTAATTTCGAGAACATGACAGAAATAAACCCTCATTTTTTTTTTTAAGAATATTTACAATATCTTTTTAAATAAGACCTATATTCCCATTCCCCTCCAACTAGTCAGGAAAGACTGTATTAGGAGTGGGTACGACAATAGACCAACAGGGTGGGGATCGAACCACCACCCCTCGGTGATGAGTACGACCGCTCTATAACCGTTGAGCTATTGAGGCTTCAATTTTTTATTAATCCACAAGTCTATGAAACTCAAATGTAATATTAATTTATTATTTTTATATTTATTTATTGAATATATTATTAAGAAAAATAGTTGGCAAAGTTTAATTTCAGAATTTATAAAAAAAACCTTTGTTTATTCTTTTTCATTAATTAAGTATATTACAGATTTGCAATTTAAGTCAGTTTAATTTATTTTAAAATACAAGTACTTTATATTAAAATTTCTAATTCCCATTTCCGCGTGAATATGGAAATAATATGTAGCCTATATTATTTGATAAATATGTGGCTTTCTAATGGTATAATATTTTTTAACGTCAGCAGAGTAGTTTCCAAGTTAAATTGTAACAAACGAAAATTTAATCCTACCTCTTTCTAATATATATTTTTTGAAGTCGGTTAGAACTACATTTTGAAAAGTTTTGCGGTGATCATAAAATATTTTTTTCTATCATAGTGAGATTTTGTGTCAAGGCTCAAAGTCATATACATATATACACACATGATATACCTTTTGTCGTCTTTTCTATGTACCTCCATTTATAACATTACTAGCGGACCCGGTCAAGCTTCGCTTTGACTTATGTTCACTTCTTTCCTATTCCTACTCTACACTACTCTACCCCTTCCCTACCCCTACCCTACCACTACCCTACCCCTACCCTACCCCTACCCTACCCCTAACCTACCCCTACCCACTATATATCTTTCTGGCCCTTCTCTACCCTATCCACTGCGCCACGCAGTCGTTAAAGAATGTATTGAAAGGATAGAAATTATTATAGATAAAAAGCACACAAAGTTTGCTTACTAGTTATGTACTCCAGCGCATCCCAAGGGATGTGGCCGGATTCGCAGAACATTTGCAAATTCATCATTGCGCATTCCCGGTCACTGTTGTTAAACTCATATGTGATGTTCCACCCGAGCGGGCCGAACTTTTTACGCTCCTGTATTATTGCGTGGAACATACAAATCCCGAACAGCATTGTTCGCCAATCTTGCTCCAGTACTAAATAAATTTCAAAAGCTTTTAATTACTCTACTTCAATTATACAATCAAATAAAAAAAAACAATGACGCGCATAATGAAATTTAAAAGTATCATAATTAAATTGTTACCAGTTTGTAACTTTTTTATTATTGTAGTCAAGGGGGAGAATCTTTTAATTATACGAGTACACTCGTAGGTACTAGCATTTTAAGAAAATAAATATCACATGTCTCAAACGGTGAGGGATAACATCGTGAGGAAATCCGCATACCTGAGAGTTTTCTTAATTCTCTACGTGTGTGAAGCCTGCCAATCCGCATTGGGCCAGCGTGGTGGACTAAGGCCTAACTCCCCTGATTTTGAGAGGAGAATCGTGCTCAGCAGTGAGTCGAATATGGGTTGTTAATGAACCTTTGCTTTGATAGACGCAAGCAACCAATCGCACGAAAGCTATCGGCTACGATACACTCACGCGAGTCTGCATTTCTGTCAGTATGATTTCAAATTTGGAATTCTGTTGCGTTACTCTATATAAACATAAATTCTTATTAGATAGATATGTGTATAAATTCTCAAGTAATAAAATATTATAATAGAAAAAATAAGGTAGTTGAATTCGAAAGCTTTACCACTTAAACATAATATAACTAATTATACAAAACTTACGTAATATTTGTCTTAACTTACCATGATTTTCGAAGAAATCTTCTTCCATTTCTACAAGAGCCCTTTTGACATTGGCCTTGAGACCTTTCGGGGGTTCGTTTGTGACCTTGACCGAGTTTTGAAGTACCGATACAGGAAACTTCGGCGTGGGCATAGAGCTAAGATAAAGACGAAACTCGGGACTCAAGGCGCTCTGTTCGCTTCCTAGGTTGGCCACTATTATTTCAAGGCTCAACATCCACGAAGCTGCCAAATGACAATTCTAAAGGAAAAATATACAAAGTTAAGGCGGTGTTCTTTCGTGACATAATTACTCCTATCTTCTAAATTTAAAAATCTACGTGAATTGAATGTGAGGTCCCCTTCATTATTATTATCAATAATGATGACACTACTCAAGAACGGCTGGATTTGGATAGCTTAGAACCAGACAGAAGACGGACATAAGATACTTAGAGTAAGGGTAAGGTTTCACGCGGACAAAGTCGCGGGCGTCCGCTAGTTATAAATAGAGTCTGGCTAATAAAAGAAGAGACTGAAATCGTCCACTAAATTTAAAAAATCATTTAAAAAATTAAAAAAAACATGCCTTTTCATAATTAGTTTAAATACCTATAAATAAGTAATATTTGCAGTTGCAGTTATTCCAATATTTGCACTTTAATTTTCAGAATTTAATCCGATTTTTTAAAATTAATCTCTACTTTTATTAGCCAAACTCTATATTTAAAGTAATGTAAAAAAAGTTTTATTTTATTTTATAAAACAAGAAACGAAATAAATTGTCACCTGCAGAAAAACCCAGTCACCTTTGGGCTTAGCGTTCATGATCATTTTTTCAGCAACAGGTCCTTGACCTTGACCTAGAGATATTGAATGCACCCGACTTCTCATACCCATCTCGGTAGCAAACTTTTGGAAAGCGCCGAATGGATCTGAGCCAGTACTTAATACAAATACCAAGGGAATAGAGGCTGCTGTATCTGCATACCTGTAAATAAACGAACGCTTTGCTGTAGTTTTTATAGTTATATGAAAGGGAATGCCCATCGCTGGCCTTGTTCTCTCCTAACCACCGGGCAATTTACTTATATCTCAAAAATTCTTGATATTTTTTTTTTATTATATAATGGGGAATAGATAAAAATATGATTGAACAAATATATCAACAAAGAATTTACATTAAATAACGTAGCATTTTAAAGAAATATGGTATTTATCATAAAAACATATCCTCGTAATAACAACTTGTAGTGTTCTAAAGATTTTCCACAAAATTGATTTTTAATTCAAAAAAAGTAAATTGGTTATGTACTTTTCAAATGAAGAACTTTTGTATTGTTAGTGCAACCCTAAAGAGAATACTATAATAAAAAATGGAAACAAGAATTTTATAAATTTTATTGCAGAATTCTTATTAATAAAATTTTTAAACACTCTTATTCTCTCTATTGATTGTTAGAATGCGCGCCTTTACAAATTTTCAAAAATTTGTTTAATTTCATAAATTTTGAGAATGATGAGAGATGCAATAAATTATGTTATTAAAATACGTAGAGACGACTTAGCAATCCATGGATTCACCGTGCGGGTGCCGGGTCCATCGCGTGGCAGAGAGAAAAAAAAGCAGAAACTATCCCCGTAAAACTTATTTTTCACTTTATTGGCATTCACCAATTTCAGAAAATTTTAATTTTAATTATTTATCAAAACATTAGTATGTAGCTAAATTGTAGCCATTCAAAATAGTAATACCTTGTTGTGTATATGATAACAACGTGGTAAAGCATCTATCCCCACGTCACTCCCACCCTCGCGATTCTCCCTACGCCCCCGGCCACCCTGTAACCCCCACCGATGCGATTTGGTAACTCCGCACGGAACTGAAATCAGTTCTCTCGCTGTACTGGCCAGAGTGGTTGGTACGGCCAGAGACTCAAGAAAACAACTAGCAAACTAATATGTTGTAACATATTTGTTAACAACATAATATGCTATAACAAACACGTGTGCTATTTGATTTTTATATGGTATGGTCATTGATTTGCCTTTACCTAATATCACGAAATTTCAATAGTGCTTTTTCTGAAACTGGATAATACACCTTTATATAATCATCATGGTTAGACATTTCAAAAAATAAATTAAACACTCAGTTTATAAAAAGCATTACGCTCTTAAAAATAAATAAAATGTACACAGGTAATAATTAGGTGCTTGGGTACAGCTAGCGATAGTGTGTAGTCTTCCACTTAGGCCTTTTCTTCCTTATTATATATAGTGCTACGTGATAAATTACGGCAAAAGTAGTTAAATCAATAGCTTTTAAAATTAAAAAAAATAATTAAAAAATAAAGCAATGCGAATGTGCGACACATACATATATTGAAATAAAATCTGCCAGCCTGAGCAATTGAATTAATTTATTTTTTGTCTAATAAAAAAATTTATCTATTATATTATGTCTCAAATAAATGTATACGCATTAAGACTGTCGGTACATATTATAAACATAAATAAAACAGCAAAAGGGCAAATTAAAGAACCCTTAAATGCAGTAAAATATATAAAATACATGTATCAGAAATATGTGCGTAGTTGAGACTGCAGAATGTATTGATTTCTTAGCTGCAGGCAGGCTTCGTTTGCGCACAACCTAATTCCAGGGCCATAGCGATATATCAATAGGTGTAGATACTGAGTGCTAGGTCGATACAGCCTCCCTAGATTGCCTAGATATTGCGTTGCATTTTGCACTCAATGTGCTGGAGGCACTCGTCCGTGCCTGACGTGTACACTTGCGAGCGCGCGAAATTAATTTTCAATTTTTTCATGGTTGCAATTAACAAAAAATAAAGTGTTGACAATACTCGGAAAAAATGGCGAGCGAAATAAATTACAGTGAAATGGTGTTTAAGTTGAAAAACGGATACGATATGCCAGCTATAGGCTGTAAGTACCAAATTATTTACATAATATGTGTGTTATTGTTGAATGTATCTATCAATCAAATCAATCAATGCTACTTTTCGTTGTGATTTTAAAACTCAAAGACGGGCTCAGCTATCCTAACCAAATGTTTAGGTTTTTTTCGGATTATTTAGATGGTTTATGTGAAGTTTGCAAAAAATCGGTCAAGCGGTTCTTCATTGATCACATTTTTTTATAACAAATAAATTCAATAAATAGCGAAACATTTTGTTAGGGGGGTAGAATAGGGGTAAGGCCCCCTGCCTTACCCCTATTCTAGGGCTGGGGTAGGGTTCGGGTAGGGGTGTGGTAGGGATGGTGTAGGGGTGGGGTAGGGGTGGGGAAGGGTAGGGGTAGGCCAGGGGTAGGGCAGGGGTAGGGCAGGGGTAGGGTGGGGTAGGGTAGGGGCAGGGTGGGCAGGGTGGGAGCAAGTGGGGCAGGGTGGGGTAGGATAGGGGCAGGGTGGGGCAAGGCAAGGGCAGGCGTAGGGCAGTGGTAGGGCAGGGGTAGAGGCAGGGTGGGGCAGGGTGGGGGCAGGGTGGGCTAGGGTAGGGTCAGGGTGGGGCAGGGTGGGGCAGGGTGGGGCTGGGTGGGGCTGGGTGGAGCAGGGTGGGGGCAATTGGGGCAGGGTGGGGCAGGGTAGAGGTAGGGTAGGAGTAGGGGTATGGGTGGGGCAGGGGTAGTATAGGGGTGGGGCAGAGGTAGGATAGGGGTAGGGCAGGGGTAGGGCAGGGATAGGGCAGGGGTAGGGCAGGGGTAGGGCATGGGTAGGGCAGGGGTAGGGCAAAGGTAGGGTGGGGTAGGGTAGGGGTAGTGTAGGGTAGGGTGGGTAGGGGTAGAGTAGGGTAAGGCAGGGGTAGAACAGGGGTAGGGTAGGGGTAGGGTAGAGGTAGGGTAGGGGTAGGGTAGGGATAGAGTAGGGGTAGGGTAGGGGTAGGGTAGGGGTAGGGTAGTGGTAGGGTAGGGGTAGGGTAGGGATAGGGTAAGGGTAGGGTAGGGTAGGGGTAGGGTAGGTATAGGGTAGGTATAGGGCAGGTGTAGGGTAGGGGTAGGGTAGGGGTAGAGGTAGGGTAGGGTAGGGGTAGGGTAGGCTTCACTAACCTACAAGTAGGTTAGTGAAGAGTAGGGATTGGGAAGAAGTGTACATAAGTCAAAACGAAGCTTGACCAGGTCCGCTAGTATGTAATAATAATTATAATTAATATTACATATTACTACTACTACTTATTTTCACAAATAATTATTTGTGAAAATATTTTGAGGATTGGACAATAGATGATTCATGGTTTGTTTTTGTTTCAGTGGGTACGAGGGGTATGAGAAACTATCAAACTCTATTCAGAACCATTGATTACGCATTACAGTACGGATTCAGACTTTTTGGTATGTCATAGTTAGCTTAACGACTTTTTTAGTTTAATTTCTATTATATAATATATTAAATACACGAATATTTTCAGATACGGCGGAAGTTTACGGGAATGAAAAGCTATTGAGCAACGCTTTCCGCTTATTGCTGCCGAAGTATGGACTGGACCGCGATGAAATTTTCATTACCACAAAGTTAGGTTGGCGTCTATTTTAATTATCAATTCGATTTCGAGTACATAATGTCTCATTATATGTTGTTTAATTTCGTGTCATATTTTTACAGCGCCGATTGCTAACGATGATCGGTTCGTGCTCGAAACTTTTGAAAGGTCTCTTGAAAATTTGGAAACGGAATACATTGATCTTTACATGCTGCAATATCCTGCTTCGGCTAACAGTGATCCGACGAGTCCGAAAAACAAACAGATGAGGGTTTCCAATTGGCTCGCTATAACCAAACTGTACGATCAGTCGAAAATCAGAGCTATTGGAGTATCCAATTTCAATATTAATCATCTGATGGAGTTGACTGAAGTGATGGCGGTTGGACCTGTTGTTAATCAGGTAAATGCAAATAACATATTTAATGACAGTCTTCTTCTAATAAAATGTAAATAAATTAATCTATACTAATATTATAAAGCTGAAGAGTTTGCTTGTTTGATTGAACGCTCTAATCTCAGGAACTACTTGTCTGATTTAAAAAATTCTTTCAGTGTTAGATAGCCCATTTATCGAGGAAGGCTACAAGCTATATTTTATTCCCGTATCCCTACGGGAACGAGAACCACGCGGGTGAAACCGCGCGGCGTCAGCTAGTTAATAAATAAAATGGTATAAATTAAATATTTCTTTACAGATCGAGTGGCATCCGTACTATTACAAACCTGAGATGCTTAAATACTGCACTGATAACAACATACTCATTCAAGCGTACAGCTCATTTGGGGGACTGTCTCTCGGGAACACCGAACTCTTAAAAGATCCGGTGGTAAATGAAGTCGCTAAGCGGCATGATGTTCCTGCAACAAAAGTCTTACTGCTGTGGTCTCTGCAAAAGGGAATCGCGGTCATTCCCAAATCAAACAACCCCGAACACTTAAAGGAAAATATGGAGCTGAACTTCAAGCTTACTGAAGAAGACATCTTGCAGCTGGATGCTCTCGGCGAGAAGAACCGCAAATACGCCTGGGACCCGTCATTGGTCGCATGAAATGCGATGAGATACCCAGATATTTATATCGAAATATCTGGGTTGCTGCTGTCAATTCGGAATGCAGCACTTTTCCCTGGATGGTTCTTTTTATTGGCAACCAATCGTCTGACCGTCGTACTTTCGTATTAATTCCCTTCAATTCATGTTTTTACAAATTTTACAAATTAGGTGTTTACCACATGTTTGATTATGTATTCTTTTTTAGACCTAACTATTGTTCCTGTTTTTTCTAATGAATATTTGTCTGTATTCCGCCTATTAAATTTAGTAACAACAAGACTTTGCGAAAAATCAGATTGAAATATCTAGAGAATTTTTAACATATCCCTGCGGTTTATGCCAAAACACTATTGTACTTTAATATATGTTAGGTTATTGATTTTGTTTGTAAAATTTTTGGATACATTTAAATATTTCAACTATAAACAGAATATTTTATTATAATAATTAGTTAGGTCTAACCAAAATTTTAAACTGTGACCAAAAGAAATTTATAGTTATGTTGTTTATTTTTTTATATTTGCTATCGAATATAAACATCTCCAGTTAATTTTCAATTATATATAATCTATAATTATGCATACCTATAGATGTTGTGAACACTTGATGTGATTATGTATACTTACTTATATTTAAATATTGTATGAAGTATATATGTGTTGGGCCTATTTTCAAAAATCAAGTTATCAATTGATTACTTTTTATTTTACTCTTTTACAAATACTGTTTATAATAATTTAATACTTTAGAATAATTTTATATAGCTATAATTGTTGTAAACACTCGATGTCATTAGCTATTATTATTTTATTTATTGAATTTCAATTTCAAATGTTTTTTGGTTGATTTTAAATTATTGCATATGATTTTTATTTAAAATGAAACCTGTATATTTTATATACGTATACATGTTGTGAATCGATGTAACTATATAGAAAACTTATCGTATATATATTATACCCAAGTATACGTGTTAACTATGTATGCTAATGTGTCAGATTTATTTCCATAAAATGACAAACAATGAACAAAAACAGAATCTCAAGTATTTTATGAGGCGTCTACATGTTTATAAATGTATTTTTTTAAGAAAGTCTAAAAATAGATCTTTACATTCCTTGGTTCGACATTCGTCTCATTATGACAAGATTTCTTTACAACCTTGTCATCTTGATACCCTAATACTTTACACACGAGTGTTATTATAGTAGCAAATGTAACGCCATTTATATAATTTCTGATTTACTCCAATTCACTTTATACCTAATAAATGTTGTGTAATCGATGTGACTAGTCCACTCCTAACATAGTATATTCCGACTAGTTGGAGGGGAATGGGAAAATTGTTCATATTTGAAAAGATGTGGCAAACATTCTTTAAAAAAAATATTTATATATATATTATACGTGTTAGTTTAAGATAAATATGTGTGTGTGTCTTATTTTATTTGAAACGTCCACAAATGTAACGAATTTGAAATTGATGTTATTAATTATGTCACGTGTCTATTTTATTTAAATAAAGTTGGACTTACATGGTTCTATGTTGTAATCCACCGCTTTTTATTTTGCATCACAAATATTCTTTTCTTTTCTTAATATTTACCGATGTAGTAAGTAAAAATCTTGGCCAAGTACAAGAATTTTACTAGAACTAAAACCTGATGGCAACTCAAATTTAATCGACTCTTCTTTCTGCATTAGAACAAATGAAATTTAAAAAATACAATTCATATGAAAGTTACATTGAACCTCATAAAATCATACAGATTTTTTTTGTTTCTGTGCTAAGGAGCTTACATCCAAGTTTTCGGGATCCTTGCACCTAAGCATCAGCCGCCGTTTCTTTTGAGGTGGATATAGTTTTTAAAAACAGCACAAAAACAAATCTAAATAAAAAATCAACCGTATTTAATAAATAAATTAGCCTAATTGAAATAAATGAATTTAGACTTTTTTTAACCCTAACTAAACTAAAAAGCGTAAAATAACATCGTATGTGCTAACTTGATCAGTTTAAAGACGGTGACAATCCAGCTGTGCCGTGTTTTAATTCAAACAATTTCAAAGTTCAAAATTACAAAATTCAAGTTTCTGAAAGAAACAGCAATTTTGTAATTTAAACGGCTTGAATTAATACATCATTGCACACTCACTTTAAAATTCTTTATCTCGGGTACAAATTAACGTATCGAAATAATTATTTCACGAGTATTCTTTATTTTCAACGGAGAATACTGAAAGCTATTGAAAGCTATATAGTTGAAATCATTACAATTTATTTTACTTTTATTTTCTGTGTGAAAGAGGAGATCTTTATGGCGTTTATAATATTTAATAGATTCGCTAATCTATTAAATATTATAAACGCGAAAGTAAGTCTGTCTGTCTATCTGTCTGTCACCTTTTCACGGCTAAACGGCTGAACCGATTAAGGTGAATTTTGATATAATGGTAAATGAGACATTGGAGCAAAACATAGGGTACTTTTTAACCCTAAAGCTGAGGCCGCACTACGATTTTTTTTCAGCAAGCGATTAAGCGCTACAACCGCGAAACCGCGCAAAACACACCACGATTAAAAATCGCGAAACAACCAGCAGTTTGAAGATGCATTTCAAGGTAACAGTATGTCCAAAGTTTATTTTTGATGTTTCTAACGTTATATTGACGTATAAAGCTGTGTCTTTTCTGACAAGCTTTATACGTCAGAAACTATCGTGTACTTCCACGATGATTTTTTGATATAAACTTTCACATTCTATTTTAAAACAGATTCCGACTCGATAAACTTTCATATTCGGGTTTAAAACAGACTCCGACTTGGTAGATGACATCCTACATCCTACTAATATTATAAACGCGAAAGTTTGTATGGATGTTTGGATGTTTGTTACTGTTTAACGCCGCTAGTACTGAAGCGATTTGGCTGAAATTTGGAATAGAAATAGATTTTACTCTGGATTAACACATAGGCTACTTTTTATCCCGAAAAAATCCATGTTTTCCTGAGATTTGTGAAAACTAATGATTTTGATGCTATGAATGTTTGTTACTCTTTCAAGTCTCGACTACTGAACCGAATTAGCTGAAATTTGGTATTGAGGTATATTATGGCCTGGATTAACACATAGGATTTGTGAAAAACTAAATTCTATGCGGACGAAGTCGCGGGCGTCCGCTAATGGTTAATATTGCTCAACAACGCTCTGCTCTGCAAGACGGTCTACCAAATACTGACTAAAAAACCGCCCGCGTTAACGCTCGAGCATACGCGTGCCGCTCGTGTTAGTTTAGTTAGTTTTGCACAGCGTAGTGCGGCCTAGGCCTAAAGTGAAAGTTGAAAGTTTTTATGGAGAGTTGTTTATTTTTAGCGTTACAGTTTTAAAAAATTGTTCATGGCTCATACAAAAAAATACGAAATATAATGTGATTCAAGAATTTTTAAAATTCAACCCATAATGTGGTAAAATAGGGGTTAAAAGTTTAATATGATTTCAACGTAAACGAAGTCGCGGGCGTTCGCTATTAATAAATAAAAAAAATATTTCTTAATCTAGAGATCTAAATTAAGTTAAATTTGGTAATACTTATTTTATCACCGAAAATATCAGTTCCTAGATTTATTCATAAAGGATTTACAGGAGGAAGTTACAAGGGGTTGAAAATCGCCTGAACGGGAACAAGAAAGCACTTTTATGGAGAAAATAATCATATTCCAAGGAATGTGTCCAACAGAAGCGTAGGTAAGGCTTACATAAGGTCTCTTCGACGTCGAGGACGAGAATTTTAGCTGAAATTTATTTTATCATCTTCATCATCATATCAGCCGATGAACGTCCACTGCAGGACATAGGCCTTTGGTTGGGACTTTTATACATAACGATCCTGAGCCTGAATTTATGTACGTCGATTCTCTTTCTACAAACGATAACGCTTCGAAAAAAAAATAAAAAAATATATGGGTATGACATTTGCTACAGACAGGTCACATGATCAAGTTGTCGATCGGTCTGTCATTTCCATACGTTTTGTTAGCTTTAGAAGAGCGTTTGTAGAAAGAGAAACGACGTACTAGATAGCTACAGGCCCTGAGGCGCCTGCATCCAGCGAATCCCTGCGACTCGCTTGATTTCGTTAGTCCACCTGGTGCGCGGTCGACCGACACTGTGTTTTCTAGTGCGGGGTCGCCATTCCTGCACCTTGGGACCCCACCCTCCATCGGTGCTTCGACTATGTGCCCCGCCCATTGCCACTTCAGCTTCGTAACTCGCTGAGCAATGTTGAAGACTTTCGTTCTTCTGCGGATCTCCTCATACCAGATTCGATCACGCAGATAAATTTATTTAGAAGAAAGGAACTCAGTATCTCAATCGAAACCCGCGATCCAAAACCACATAGGATCTGGATCAACAAGGCAGTTAAGATAGTCAATAGAAAAAAAAATAGGCTGAAAAACAAAGCGACGTTTTGTGAAACGTGAAAATCGAAATACTGAGTTTTCGCTAATGGACGGATAGGATAAAATTATCAAAGAAAATATTTATTCACCATAAATTAAAGTACTTATTTAGAGTTAATCCAGGTTTAGCTTTAATCCGCTGAGAAAATAATATTATGTTGAAGATAATGGAATAAATAAAGTCGGGTGAAGATATTGGAAAATATCGAGATTTGCGCTAAGCAACACATTTAATACATTAATTTCGGCAAACGTTATTTTGCCATATAAAATTAAAAAAATATTAGGATCCACTTTTATCATTTAAACGGGCTACAGACCTTTAATTTTTACTGGGCAGTTTTAACTGCACTGTCAAATCTAAAGGTCAGTAGTCCGCATGAAACTTCATCAAAATCGGTCAAGCCATTTCAGAGGAGTATGGCAACTACCACTGTTACACGAGGTACAGGGGACTCGGGAGTATTAGGACCTAGCCAAACTTATTCATTGATAAATATCATGAAGTAGCTTACTAGTGAAGTGCCGAGTTCCAGTTGCAATATATCGTCGATATCGATAGTATTACCTCTACGATTACGTAGATAGAAGGATAGATAAAGGCGTGTGTTACATGGATAGTCTGAATTATTTAAATTACATTGTATGAAAACATAAAAAGTTTTTTAACTAACTAAAAAAATAGTGATGCAATTTGAAGTTATGGGGTTAATACTCCGCAACACCCTGCATATAGATAACTATTGATAGAAAGAGGTAGAGACAAGTTCGAAGCTCACCCTATCGAGTTACAAAACCAACGCAACAGGTGGCTTAGCCTGTTGCTTTAGCTGTAAGAAAAGATATCCGCGAGGCCAAAAATGCCTTGTGGATGGGTATAGAGTAAGTTTCAATTATTTAGAGGATTAAGTTGCTACCCTATCCCTACCAGACTCCTAATTTTTTTTAATTTTTTCTGTCATAAGAACCTACTCTTGACAATAACAAACACATAAAAAAAATTGTGAAATCGGTCCAGGTCCACGCGTGGTGGCGTGACCAAGGGATATATGGATTCATATAAAGATTTATTTTTGTAAGAAGGATTCTAGTATTGACACACTAGCTAACAAAACTGTTTATCAGAAAATACAGAAGCAAAATTTTAAAATTCTAGATTTGCTATGAATATTTTCAAAGACCCTTTTTGGACCAAATTTTTAGTTAATAATTAAAAAAATTATCTCGCACATAACTTCTAAAGTTTATATAAATATTCATTGACTGACCCTTCATTCCGAGGTATAAACTTTAGGGAACTCCACTAATACTCAAATGAACTAAGGGTACCAACGCACTATAGGCACGGTTAGCCGGAATGCGGCTAGCCGTGCCGGCTGACCGCAGGACGCGGTTGCGCTTGCGGTTAGCCGGATGAGCCGCAACCCTAACCAGAAAGTGAGGTTAGAAACCGTGGTTTGCAGTTGGGTCGACTCATTTCCAAGACAGACGTCGAAGAATTAGTAGCTATTTATTATATTTACTCGCGTTACATAAAGAATAAGAAACGTTCTAAATTTATAATATTTTTGAATTTCAATTATAAATTTTTCTGTATTGAAATCCATAGTTAATGCGCTAGCGTCGATAAACACGTTCACCGCCTATAGGTAAGTGGCAACCGCAAACTGGTGCTATTCGCGTAGTGTGTAAAGCAACCGTCTCGCTGGCCGTCAGTCGGGCGTCAGCGCCCAGAACAACCGGACCAGTCAGTCGGTAGCCATCGCAGTGTGTATAAAAACGACTTTCTCGTACAAATATTTGATTACCGGACGGCTGGCCGCATTCCGGTTGACCGCATAGTGCGGAGGAACCCTAAATCTCGATAATAGACAGATGACTCTTTTTTAAATATTAATCAAGAAAAAATACGTTCTTCACATCATTTCAATCTGCATTAACGTTCAATTATCCTTTAGTTCTAACGATTTTTTCAAGAAGCTGAATCTTTTCAAATTTTGAAGCTTTTGTTAAAATTTGAAAGAAATCGGTCATTCAATATATCTGTTAAAATATAGTAAAATAACAAAGATCTTACGTTTTTAAAGTACTTTGGGTTGAGTAGATATAATCATTTATACTAAGAGACCAAAAACCAAAATAAAAAATGTAGGTCTTAACAGTTATTATCAAAAATAAGTTACATAAGTTATTATTATATATTAAGTTACATAAGTAAAATGTATTTTTCTTATGTAAACTGATTTATTTTCATATTACATATTAAGCATGCCGTGTCTACTTTAATTTGATTTTACAGAGCCTTGTATTTGTATTTTCTTAGATTGTAATTATGTAAATACTGTAGCAATAACTAGTAGACCAAATGAATAAATAAACTAATAACAATAAAAACGAAGTTACAAGTTACAATACCTTAATGTTGTAAAAATTCCCAGGGCTCAAAGTTATTTATAGATTTAGATGCACAATGATCAATATCCTGACACTTGGAGCAAGGTTTTAGTTTTGCCCATTGTAATTCATACGTCATTTATGAAAAGCGAAGTGCGCGTTTCGTGTAAAGAACGCAGTAAAACATTGAAAAAACTCGTTTCGAACATCGGAAGTGAATTTTTTGTGAATTTGTGTATTTTGTGGTTTGCTCTATAAAGAAATTAATTTTAGAATTAAAATTGTGGTAAAATGGCTCGTTCAAACTTGTTTCCGTTCGACGTGCCTAACATTGAAGGTACGTTTATTGTTAACCTTTAAGTAAATTATTATCTATAACATTCGTGAATTAGAAATAAAATTAGCCGATATTTCTTTTAAATATATATATTTTACACTGCAGTGAAATTGTAGTATATTGAAGTTTATTAATGCTTTTCTGAATGTGTAATACTTAAATTTATTCTGGGCAGTATTAATTCGATGTTTTTATTAGCAAAATGTATTTTGGAATGTAAGATTTTTATTAAAGCCTACATGTTTCGAACATGTTACAAATATTTTCTTTGTTTTCTCTGGGGAACGTGTAAACAGTAGTGCAACAGGTGTGTTTGGAACAGTGGCGCAGTGTGCTTTGGAGGGGCCCTGTATTAAAATTTGTTGAGGGGCCCAAATGGGGGATAAAGATTTCTCACAAAAGAAACAAAAGTGCTCGGTTGAAAAATTACTTAACCTATGTAGGATGTTTCCAACTTTTGGGTGAACGCTTCACCAGAGAAAAAAAGAGATTGTGGATTACCTACATTTTGCTAATTTTGCTTTCACGCGTAAGAGGCCCCTATAGTCCGGAGGCCCCGTATCATTGATACGGCTGATACAGCGGTAGCTAGGCCCCTGGTTTGGAACAGTTGTATGGATTGTATTTGTGCATCGTTTATTAGGTTACACGAAAAATACGAAAACAAAATCATTCCACATATTCTTTAAAATAAATATTTAAGATGAATTTACTTAATTTACATATAAAATGATATCAAAAACCATAAATATCAGCATAACCTTAGATCTATTCTTATATAATCGGCTTGATTTTCCAATTTGAAATATTCACTTATAATAATATTTGAAATTGGTTGAAAATTCAACTGTGTGTGTGTGTAAGAATAGGGCCGCTCCATATCTTCCCCTGGATGTCGTAAAAGGCGATTAAGGGAAAACGTTGCATCGCATAACGATGTAACAGATTAAACGGTAATAGTGTTACCCATATTCCGACAAAGGGCCCACTGCCAATGAGGAATGCCATTTTTGGCTGGTGGGAGGCTTCGGCCGTGGCTAGGTACCACCCTACCGGCAAAGACGTACCGCCAAGCGATTTAGCGTTCCGGTACGATGTCGTGTAGAAACCGAAAGGGGTGTGGATGTTCAGCCTCCTCCTAACAAGTTAGCCCGCTTCCATCTTTTTTTTTATTGTTTACAAGGGCTAACTTGTAAACAATAAAAAAAAATAAGAGGTGCCCATTGAAGCGAAAGGTGGCGGTTAGAAAAACCCACCTAACTGAGAATAGCCAAAGAGGGTTGACAGCCAGTCAAAAATAAAATCACTAGCCAAAACTATTAAAAATATGTCAAAACAGAAGATCAACATATTTTTCCGACTCTACTTAAGTGGATTGAGGTAAAGGAGATGATGATGATGATGAAGAATATTTGAGATATGTCTAATATTACCGTTTCTTCCAAATAGTTGGAAAATACTTTCAATAAAGGTAGAGCCAATGACCTCGCGGCATGAGTCCGGCCGCTTTACCTTTGATCTTTAAACTTATGTTATGTTTTAGGCAATCAAGCAGTGGTATTTATATTTATTTATTTTACTTGGATATTGTAAATTAACCTTTTTTTAACGTGGGGAAATCCTCATGGATCCCTCCTCGCCACGGGGAGGTAAGAAGGTTATGTCGGACTTCAACCCTACGGTGTTCCGACTCGTAGCCTGATGACTGAGCCACGGGAACATTTCGTATACTGCTGAATCTCAGCCAGCGGCACTCGTAAGCTCTCCTGTTGTATTATTAAGATTGCTTCAGGACCACGGAAAGCGTAAACAACTCGAGGACACTCCGGTGGGTGATACATATTGTAAATTAACCTGACCTGTATCTCTTGTTTCAGATCCGCTACTTTCATTTGAAGTGAACTCGTATAAGATCTACTATTATGCTAACGCCCATGGATTGTTACCACGGGGATTACGTTTATTAGGTAAGAACAATTTTAAAATAATGATTTTCCATAATATATAGTACTACTAGTGGACGCCCGCGAAATTATATCTTTTTTAAATTCCGCGGGATTAAAAGTACCCTATGTTCTGCTCCCAAAGTCCAATTTATCTCTTTGCCAAATTTCATCCAAATCGGTTAAGCGGTATGGCCGTGAAAAGGTAACAGAGAGACAGATTTACTTTCGCATTTATAATATTAGCAGGCCTGGCGCACTCCGTGTTTTAGTGCAAACGTATAGGTACATGGTCGCGGTACCCTGGGGGTGACTAAAACAGGCGAGGGTCGCCGCTGTGATTGGACGCTTTTGCACACGCTGCGCGACGTGCCTGTTCGTTATCGTTTGTAATATTTAACGTTAGCCAAAAAAAAAAAATATGGGAAAAAAATGTTGTTGTGCATTTGGGTGCCTAAATAATAATAAGGATCGGAGACTCGCGTTTTTCAAACTTCCAAAGGGTGTAGGAAGGTAATGAAAAAAAATATTTCAAGTAGGTACTTAAATAACATCTACCGAATACCTAATTAATTCGATTTAAATCGCTAAACGCTAAATCGCTTGGCGGTACATCTTTGCCGGTAGGGTGCTAACTAGCCACGGCCGAAGCCTCCCACCAGCCAGACCTGGACTAATTAAGAAAATCTCAATATGCCCAGCCGGAGATCGAACCCAGGACCTCCGTTTTGTAAATCCACCGCGCATACCACTGCGCCACGGAGACCGTCAAAAAATATTATCAATGTTCAAGTACGTAGCTAGAATATAAATTTTAATATTATTATGGTATAGTTAGGTAGCTACCTCCCAACCGATTTTTCGTATAAAAAAACTCAAGAAGCCTCATAAATTGTGCAACAACGCCGAAAGAGAAATCGTCTTTAATATTTAAATTTATTTTGCAGAAACACCGGCAGCTTACGGCGATACTAATGCTCTCATAACATCCTTTAAGAAGCTCCTAAGCTACGATGTAAATGATACAATACTTATCAACGCTAAACTTAGTAAGTACCTACTTCATTGAAAGGTAAACTATAAACTTCATCATCATTCACCAAAAAGTACTGGCCAATTAGCATTTTTAGTTAACAAAGTTTAATCACCGATATCGTGCTATGTAGGTAGCGTAGACGTCTCGTAGCGTAGATCTCTTCTATTATCATATATCAATAGCTGATAATATCTGTTCTGATCCTAATCAAGCATCTGTAGCAAATCGCATAGGAATTGTGCTTTTACTGATATAACTATGCCATATAAATATTATTGTCGTATACATGTTGTGACAGCCCAGTGGATATGACCTTTGCCTCCGATTCCAAAGGGTGTGGGTTCGAATGCGGTCCGGTCCGGGGCATGCACCTTCAACTTTTCAGTTGTGTTCATTTTAAGAATTTAAATATCACGTGTCTCAAACAGTGAAAGAAAACATCATGAGGAAACCTGCATACCAGAGAATTTGCTTAATTTTCTAAGTGTGTAAAGTCTGCCAATCCGCATTGGGCCAGCGTGGTGGACTATTGGCCTAACCTCTATCATGCTGAGAGGAGACTCGAGCGACCGAATATGGGTTGATAATGATGATAGAGATAATTTCTCCAAAAAAGAACGTACTGTTCACTTAACTTAGAGTTAACATATCGTCATTTTTGCAGACAGCATGCATTATTGTAACAAAATTTTAATTACATTGTTTTTTCAATATTTTGTCCAAGTTTGTGAGGATGTAGGATTTAATCGATTTCTTGAATGCTTTTATGTTGTTTAACTCCTTAATGGAGTTTGGCAGATTGTTATATAACTGAGCACCCTCACATAATATGTTTTTATTTCCATATGTTTTTGTCCGTGGTCGCCAAATATATATTTTATATTTATTCCTGAGATTGAGTTTGTTAGTCCTATGCTTAAATGTTATAGTAGAATGTAGTGTGTTGGTCATAATTTTTTTAATTATGACACAGGTATTGTATGTGTATAGTTGCGTGATATTGAACAGTTTTGTTTTAGTGTAAAGATCTTTTGTTGGTGTGTAAAAATTGTAATGAAATAGTGTCTTGATTAATTTGTTTTGTGTGCGTTGTAATTTGTTAAGATGTGTCTGTGCAGCAGTTCTCCAAATTTCTATTAAGTATTCCAAATGTGGCTTTGCTAGAGCGTTGTAGATAGTTTTTCTTACTTTGTACGGAATGCAATTCGATATTTTTCGTAAGACACCTGTTAGTGATGTTAATTTTGAAATTTGTTGATCAATATGAGAGTCCCAAATCAACTTGTCATCTATTATTAGGCCTAAATATTTTTCTGCGTGAGATCTTTGAATTTTAATGTTGTTGATTGTAAGTGGGTTAAAATCTAGATATTGTCTAGCATTCATCATATACATGTGTGCCTATCATGTTTTTCACATTATAATTTAAAAATTATTACTTGCAGCTCCAACAGACACACGTGGAACATTTTATTGCCATGATTTTGAAACAGTAATTATGAGTCAAAACTCGAGTCATTTACAGTTTTTTTTTATTCATTATCCGGCTGCTCCTAATTACAACGCAGTGGATCACTTCAACATGCCAATACACGTTGAAACGTGGCTGGCAGTCAGCCGTTGCAACAACCCAAGTATAACCAACGCCATCGGCGTTTATGCAGGGTATAGAAGACACGACATACAATTAACGGAAGTTGTTGCCGTCGGCCCAATGGTGCAACGCGTAAGTTTTTTTTCTTTTCCTAATGCTAGCCACAAACGGTCAATTATTCTCACGTTTCTGTAGCACCCACGACTTTAATTGATCCTGTGTTGGTTACTGCGTACATGACCGCTCGACTTGAGCCGCGTGGGTGCTGCCGTTTTCACTTCAGAAACGTGAGAATAATTGACCGTCAATGGGACCCATAAAATAATAGATTATTTTTAATTGCACATTAGAAACTATCAGATATCAATTAATAAATCAATAGATATATTATCAAAACAACATTTTTTTTTTATTTGTTACAAGTTAGCCCTTGACTACAATCTCACCTGATGGTAAGTGATGATGCAATCTAAGATGGAATCGGGCTAACTTGTTAGAAGGTTGATGAAATCCACACCCCTTTCGGTTTTTACACGACGTCGTACCGAAACGCTAAATCGCTTGGCGGTACGTCTTTGTCGGTAGGGTGGTAACTAGCCACAGCCAAAGCCTTCTACAAGCCAGACCTGGACCAATTAAGAAAACTACAACCGGTCCAGCCGGGGATAGAACCCAGGACCTCCGTCTTGTACTTACAAGAATTCCACTGAGCCACGGAGGCCGTCGAATTTTTTATATAAGAAGTACATTTTTAATTAATCCACCAATATATTATAGTTTACAAAATTTCTATGTATCACGAGTACGTATTAATTTTTTTTTATTTTGCAGATGCAGTGGTATTCCTACCATAGTTATTCGTATGGATGTCCATTAACCAATTTGGACTTAGTGGACCATCCAGTGGTTATTGCCACGGCCAACCGATATAACATCACTCCGAACAATATTTTGATGCTCTGGGCCCTCCAGCGCAATGAAAATATAATTCCCAAAATTACTGACCGTCAAGGGTTGTACCCGTATTATACTAAAGAACCCGTTGTAATGAATTTAAGACTTTCGGAATTAGATTTGTCAACCCTTGACATAGCAGTAATGCAAATGACTCCAAGACTGAATATCTTCTATTGAATATCCAACAATCAGATTTTTTTTTACAAGTTAGCCCTTGACTACAATCTCACCTGATGTTAAGTGATGGTGCAATCTAAGATGGAAGCGGGCTAAATTGTTGGACCAGTTGAGAAAATCTCAATTGGGGATCAAACCCAGGACCTCCGTCTTGTAAGTCTACCGCGTATATCACTGCGTCACGGAGGCCGTCAAAAAATGTCGTTGATGTCATGGTTGATACCATGACATCAACGAAACAGAAACATTGATCATATTGGGAAGAGCATCAAAGTATTTAATGGTACGTTTACACGCTTGCCAAGCCTTGGCAAGGATCGACAATCGCAAACATGTAAAAAGGGCGTTTGGCTTGGCTTGCGTGGGCTTGTGCCTGCTTGTTTCCGATCCAGTCGAGTGTCGGTTTTTTTACGCAGATCAAAGGGCGTTTGCGGCAAGCGCTTGCGATGCATTTACATGTTAGTCCGCGTTTAGTAGCCATTGTGATCTCGCGGCGATTACACGCTTGCTTGATTTTACACAAAATAAATAAAAAATGAGTTGCTGGTCGAAAGAGGTAATAAATGTACGTTAAACCAAATACAATACCCGTCACAAGTTCGGTGTCCGCCATGCTTGTATGTGTATTGCAGACTGGCGCATTCACAAGCGTATAAACGCCATACGAGATTTGTGGAGGCTTGGGGCTGTTTGGAGTTTGGCTTGGCAAGCGTGTAAACGTACATTAAGTTTTCGTTGTCGCATCACCAATATCAGTAAATATTTTCATCAAATTGCGAGCATTGCGATTTCTGCATTGCAAAAACATCAACAGTTTGTTTTTATCATGTGGCGATTTATCAAGAATACAACTATTTAATTAATGTCATTTTGAAGACTGCTCTGCTTTAAATATTTAAGAAATTTATGTAAAGTATAGAAATATAAAATTGACTTTTTTATGTAAATAATGTTATATTTATTGCAATATTTTAAATATATTTATATAATTTCATCAAATTGCGAGCATTGCGATTTCTGCATTGCAAAAAACACCAGTAGTTTGTTTTTATCATGTGGCGATTTATTAAGAATACAACTATTTGATTTATGTCATTTTGAAGACTGCTCTGCTTTAAATATTTCAGAAATTTATGTAAAGTATAGAACTATAAAATTGACTTTTTTATGTAAATAATGTTATATTTATTGCAATATTTTAAATATATTTATATAATTTGAGCACGAGCTCAACTAGTTTATAGCTAAACAATTATAGCTTTACCTAAGGTTATGGTTTAATTTTAACAAGAATTTGTTGAACACAGTACAAAACTTTTAAACGGTAATATCTACCTTAGAAATTAACTATTGTAGATAAGCATTTAACAATGCTCTTATTTTTTAAAACGGGCGTATTATAGTTTCAGGCATAATTATATATTAAAGTTAAACAATAGATACTACCAGTGAATGGGTATGATGACTAGGTTTTATAGATCTGCACTGAGCTTCTCCTCATGTATTTGTTTATATTTTTTATCGTATTTAATATTTTGAACTGGAAAATTTGTACATGATACCGCAGTATCGCGACGCTAGCGTTCCGTACCCATGTGCCCCATCATTGGCGTCGCAACAACTTGATGCTAATTCTATCAAACTTTGGCTAGTGTGTAGGTTCCCTGATTTTTTATGCAGCGATTTCGAATTTCATAGTTTTGTTTAAACTACAATTAGATTAATTTAAGATAAAAATATAAAAAAACGAACTAATGTGTAAGTTTTCTAAAAAATGTGAAATATTATATGTTCAAATCAAATTGTGATTTCTGATCTATGCTGACTGACTTTACTCGTACGTATACATTTGTTTTTTTATAATCGTTTCTTACATTCACATATCTAGTTTCTATTTACTCGTGTTATAAAACATTACGACGACGACAGTAAGTTTTTTGACTTCTAGATGTATTTTACTAGTGTAATATAAAATTTCATTGATTTAGACACATTTGTATACTTTCAAAGCGAAAGTTTAACTTCTATGTGTTCAAATCGAATTGTTATATCATAATTTAGTATGTAAGTTAATGCATTAAGTACTGTTTTAATGTATTGTGCGAGTATGAATGTGGAATTCTTCTATAACAGGATCCCCAAGACTGTGATGGACCTGCCAATGCATAGCTTCAAGCAATGTGTTAAAAAAACATTTGCTTAGTCGTGGTTACTACACCATTGATGAGTTCCTTAAAGATAAAAGCGCTTGGAGGCCATTGGATCGGCTTCTACCTTCACACAGAAAGTAAAACTATAAGAAATTGTAATTTTGTCATCAATTGTAAATTATAATACTGTATGATTTTTTAAAAAGAGCAACTGTTGAGTTTCTTGCCGGTTTCTTCTCAGCAGAACCTGAACCGTGTCAAAAGTGCTTGTAAACTGAGCCTACTTGAAATAAATGATTTTTGATTTTGAATGAATGAGGCTTTCACGCATTTGCAAATCGATTTTCTCTTTACCTGTATCAGCCTATTTTTACGACCCACTGCAGGGTTAGGCCTTCCTTCTTATAGAAGAAATACTCGTATGGAGCTCACCACGATGATCCTATGCTATTGTCGGGATAAGCAATGTTAACAGATAAGAGATAAATCGATTTAAAAGTCCGTGATTTGATTCCTGTCTGTGTTTGTTGTGGGTTCTTCTCACTGAAACCCTCATAGGTTAAGATTTCATATCAATGATTAAGTTGTCGTATAGGTATTTTCTGGCATACTTATTTACTTAGTCATTAAGTCATGGCGTATTTCCTAGGGGGGCTGGCCCCCGATATCAAGTCTTTTAGGGTAGGCATGGCCCACTCGCCCCCTCCCCCTCGCTCATAATCAGAATTGAATGCGTTTATATACCTATGTAATGCTAATTGGTAATTATAATGTTTGTACGTATGTTGTGTCACACAGGGTTTGAATGGAATTCCTCGGGAACAGAGAGGTATTATGATATTATAACATGATGTTTGTAGAAACAAAAACTTAATTAAATATACTTTGATGTTTTAACTGTAGGTGTTTCATTTTTATATATCTAGACTAGCTAGACTAGCCGACGCCCGCGACTTTGTCCGCGTGAAACTCGATGTAAACTTTCCACTACCCCTATCCTACCCCTACCCTACCCCTAGCCTATCCCTAGCCTACTCCTACCCCTACCCTACTCCTACCTACCCCTACCCTACTTTTAGGGTTGATTTTTTACACCTTGTGTCCGAAATACCCAAAATCTTAAGGAATTATAATTTCTATTTTTTTCCAAAATAAAATTTAGCCTATGTTACTTGTGGATAATTTAGCTTTCGAATGGTGAAAGAATTTAAAATTAAAATCGGTCCAGTAGTTTTTGAGCCTATTCATTACAATCAATCAAACAAACAAACAAACAAACAAACAAACATACAAACATACAAACAAAATTTTCCTCTTTATAATATTAGTATAGATGATAATGTACCCAAATGATAAAATGATTGTTGCTAGGCAGCTAAATTGACATTTACGGCGACTTTTAAGTTAGAAGTCGGCTTACTTGTAAAAATAGTCTTGTAACTTTACAACTATATTTTACACATACATCTGACGGTTTCCACGAGGTGCCATACCTTCTACATAACTGTGAAAAACTAATATTATAAAGCTGAAGAGTTTGTTTGTTTGATTGAACGCTCTAATCTCAGGAAATACTGGTCCGATTTGAAAAAAAAATTCAGTGTTAGATAGCCCATTTATCGAGGAAGGCTATAGGCCATTTATCGAGGAACGGGAACCACGCAGGTGAAACCGCGCGGCTTCAGCTAGTGCATATATAAGGATGCATTACGCTCACTTAAGTTGATCTAAACCTTTGCATTTTATTATTATTACCAGTATAACTTTGGTATTCCTATGCCTTTATATATATTTTATATAAAAGAAATAAGAGCTTGGCATACAGAACACTTTGACTTGTGCAACTGTTATTCGGTGACGGTCAAAAGATTTGAACAAAGTTATCGTAACTGTCTTGCTACGAGAACCGTAGCATCCGTAGCGCTATAGGCCTACGGAGCTTCTGACGGAATAGATTCGTAGCACGCTACGCGTATTCTTGATTCTTATTTCTAGTTTAACGGGAAACGGAATTTATAGCAGTTGGTGTAAACTACGAAAGCACAAAAAAAAAATGACTATTTAATAAGTAAATGTTAAATAAGCCATAAATATTAACTTATAATAAGACTATGCAATTATGAATATTTATTATTTCTTCTTATTTATTCATAGAAAAATCAGAAATTTCTACCCAGAGTTGGTAATAGGCTAACCAATGGACCAATGAAGTTAGTAAAATACTTACAGGGTATTCAGTTGTACAGTCGGGCTTTCAATGAAGACAGATCCCAAACTTATGCTGACATACTGAGCAATGGCAAACACTAACTTCTCTTCTTTCAAGCACTTTATTAACATAAGCTTCTCAAAGTCATTTAAATGAGTATTCCAGCTTTTTGTTGGAGGATTCAGCTGATTTTTGTTAATGTGAATATCCTGAAATTGAAAAAAGGATTAAATTTCAAAACTAAAATGGACCCATCTAACCTTATTAATATTATAAATGCTAAAGCAAGTCTGTCTGTTGATCAAAATGAATTTTGATATAATAGTAAATGGGATCTTGGAGTAAAACAAACCTAAAAAAATATAGAAGGGGGTGAAATAAGTTTGTATGGAAAGTCCTTAATTTTTAGAGTTACAGTTTTAAAAATTTGCTCATAAGTCAAAAAAAAAATACAAAATTGACGTGATTCAAGATGTTTTAAAATTCAACGCCTGGTGAAATAGGGGTTGAAAGTTTACATTGATTTCCACGCATATGAAGTCCCGGGCGTCCGCTAGTAAAGATATAAATATAGATATGTCAAATCAAGATTATGTAAAATACAAAAAGATAGTCATCATTTTTGTTATTAATATGAGATCCTAATAGTTCAATACTACTTCTATATTATTTGCCTTGCTAACGCAAAAATATTTTTTTTTACATAATATAATGATGAAATTAAGTGAAGAAGAAAAACTGAATAAGAAAATTAAATGATTAAAAGAAGTTTTTATGTTTCTCCAATTGTATACATTTGTAAATTTTTATTTTAAAAGTATATCTCACCAAACTAAAAGTTCCAAGTTGGACATTGATTTTTTTTAAACAATCATCCACGAGACCTGCAAATCTAGGGTCTGTTTCCTCAAGGTGATTTACTGCTAGCCACATTTGATCCGTGAGTGTTTCTATGAGTGGCTTCTTAGGAGGTACCTGCAAAAATTTTAATGTAGTAAAGGAACCTTCGTCATATAGATTTTTTCAATACTACTATTTTTTATATGAAACTCGAAAGATCGCACTTTACCAAAATCTCACATGTTGGTAAGTGTAGATGTGGCTTAACGGAAACGGATGTGGAGCGCACTGCTTAGACGATATCTATTAACTATTCAGTATTTTCATAAAGATGCCCAAGTTGTATAAATTAGGAAACACAGACTTCGGGAGAGAATTCCATACCCTAGGCATAAGTTTTGGGTGGTGGGAGGTTTCAGCTGTGGTAAGTTACCACCCTACCGGCAAAGACGTACCGCCAAGTGATTTAGCGCTCCGGTACGATGTCGAGTAGAAACCGAAACGAGTGTGGATTTCCTAACAAGTTAGCTTGCTTCCATCTCACCTGATGGTAAAATTGCATCATCACTTACCATCAGGTGAGATTGTAGTCAACTTGGAGAGAATAAAAAAAAATTAAGATTTAAAATTTCGTCAATAACGGTTCTAGATCATGTGACGGCATTTGTTTTGACGTGTTCAAAATGCGGCACTAATCAAAATGCCAAAAGATTTATATAACAGACAGGTATTTTACACTATGCAAACAATTTAATATAGAAAATGCTTTATTATCTTAATTTGGTGGAACAAATATGCGTCGCGACAGGGTTTATTTACACTACAGTGCACTTGTGATACAAATATTCTAAATGTTTGAGGCGTGATGTGAGCGGTGATTTTACTATTTTGTTGGCTTAAAATTTTCAATCAATTTCTTAATATAAAGTGTTAGCGTTCCGCTACGATGTCGTGTAGAAACCAAAAAGGGTGTGGATTTTCATCCTCCTCATGACAAGTTAGCCCGCTTCCATCTTAGATTGCATCATCACTTTTTTTTTTTTTTCGTAGGGGGGAAAATCCTCATGGACACTCATGTTGGGTAGTGCCGGACTCTTACCGGCTAAAAACCCCTCCTACCTTCTAGACGTTCGGTGTTCCTGCCATAAAGCCTACCACCAACTTCGCGAGTCTTATTTTACTTCCCATTCTGTCTTTCATCCTTCTCCTTGATCTTCATTATATTGTCCAGATAAATCCTAACTATCTTCCATTTCTCACTGCATTTCAGCATTATATTTATTACATTGTCTGCTGTCATCTCTTGTCCTTCGTAACTTCTTCTCTTTCAGCTTGGAACCGAGGGCAGGAAAAGATTGATTGCATCATCACTTACCATCAGGTGAGATTGTAGCCATGGGATACTTCTAATAAAATTAAAAAAAAAACCCCTGAATACCCCTAAGTACACACCACTTTGGTCCCAGCCGCACCCCTCAACACGAAGTTCCATTGGTCTGAATGCACTCGACCGGCGTGCAAAAACACTGCCATGTTGAGCAGGAAGCTAAACACAAGCTTGTGTCGCTCAAACAGACCACGAGAGACGTTGCGGTATACCGATAGTGTTATTTCATCGTGCAGAATCTCCAAGCGGCGTTCGAGAATATCACATTTCTCGCTTTTCTCTATCACTATATTGAATACCTGCACAGAAAACCACTAATTATCTGTTTATTCCAACAATACGAGATGGGGCACTAGCGCATCAAAACTGAGGCGGACGAATGTGCATAATTGTCTTAATTTCATTTAGTCTCATAATAGCTAACGAAAGTTAAACACATAATACCTAAATATCGTCTACAATGTCAAGTTGTGTGTTTAGAAAGTGTAAAAACTGTATAGACATAAATATATAATGCAAGTAAACAAAAAGCCATCATCATTATCAACCCATATTTGACTCACTGCTGAGCTCGAGTCTCCTCTCAGAATGAGAGGGATTAGGCCAATAGTCCACCACGCTGGCCCAATGCGGATTGGCACACGCAGAGAATTAAGAAAAATCTCTGGTATGCAGGTTTACTCACGATGTTTTCCTTCACCGTTTGAGACACGTGATATTTAATTTCTTAAAATGCACACAACTGAAAAGTTGGAGGTGCATGCTCCGGACCGGATTCGAACCCACATTTCCGCGAGAACTGATACATAGGGTCGATGTCGGCGAGTTGTGCCACTGCAAAGTGTAGCTACATACTTGGTTGAAGTATTTCAGCGAGAACTGGTACATTGGGTCGATGTCTGCGAGTTCTGCCACTGCAAAGTGTAGCTACATACTTGATTGAAGTATTTCAGCGAGAACTGGTACATAGGGTCGATGTCGGCGAGTTGTGCCACTGCAAAGTAAAGCACAGCGCCTCGAGTCGCCACCGTGCGGTATTTCTCTCGTGCGGCAGAAATACTTATTTCTGTCGCCTCCGTCTCCAACAACCGAGCGTTGATTATTTCAGATGTTTCCTGTAATAATTTCAAATATTTAAAACGAAGATTTCAAATATATTTTCTAGACGCGGGCATAAATTAGTAATATCCGCTTATCGTCCACAAAGAGTAAATTATCTTTCGTAGGGTTGGGTTCTCTTCTATAACAAGACTCCCAAGACAGTTATGGTCCTGCCAATGCATAAGTTTAAATAATGTGTTATTGATAAAGATGCTTGGAGGCCATTGGATCAGCTTCTACCTTCACACAGGAATTAAAACAAAAAAGAAATTTTAATGATGTTAACGATTGTTAATTATTGTAATATTAAACGATTTATTTTTCAAAAAAGCAACTGTTGAGTTTCTTGCAGGCTCTTCTCGGCAGAACCTGCCTTCTGAACCAGTGGTAGAGACTTTACAAAGAGTCAAACTTGACGTTTCAAAAGTGCTTGTACAAATAGTGGGCAAACCAGCCAGGCCTGTACTCAAATCCAGAAGGTGTCGGGTTCTATAATCATCCGTTGGACTATTTTCCTAGTACATAGTTTTTTGGAGGAGCACAATAAATATAATTATGATCTACTAAAGAGGTACAGTTTGTGGTATTGTCGGGGGTAGTCTTTGGATCTATTAAACCAATTTTGAAAATTAATGTTACAACTAGAAAGCCATGTTATTTATGTTAGTGTCATAGGCTATACTTTATCCCCGTATTCTTACAGGGACGGGAACAACGCGGGTGAAACCGCGGGGCATCGGTTAGTATATTATAAATTAAAAGCTCTGGTTAATAGTCTTTTGTGATAATCTAGTAAGTCATATTATGTCGGCGAGTGATTTATTTGATCTGTTAGCAAAATCTACGTTAATTATTGTGGTAATATTAGAATTTTTCATGTAATTATTTACTGTTTAAATAAATAAGACTGTAAAAGGTTGATCACGTGACTCTCGTCCAATAGCCTGTTAGTTGAACAGTTCAGTTGTAATCGCGTTCTGGACATGGACAGTCGTCTTAGAGTTAAATAGTGATGGTCAAATAGTGATGGTGCAATGGTAAAATAGTGATAGTGATTCGAAAGTTCAGTGGGTGAGTTATCTGTATAGTCCAGCAATGGCATTTTTAGTTTTTAGTTAGAGAAGGGGAGTATTAGTATACTGTAAAAGAGCTCTTTAACCCTACTGTCATCAGTTGAAAGTCTGAGATCCCTCGTGCTTTACTACCTGCCCTATGACAGTTAATCCTGGTTTACATCTGATAGTAACAGCGCTATACTTGACCAATATTGTAGTTAGAGGGTAGAACTTTATTAGTAAGTTAAGCCGTCGTTCCGGTAATGTTCAATAGTGTTACTTTGTGTATTTGCCATCCTTGACGCGTAAAGCTCTAAGCTTTACTCGTCAAGGATGCTCTTGCTACGGCTTCTCCGTTATCATAAGTGGAATTTAGTCTGCTCCGCCGACAAGTATATACCTACTTATGCATGCGTAATGCAAACATATAATAGTTAGATTTATGGCTTTGTAATATTTAAACGTTTTCAATTACTATATATTTTGTAATCATTACGATGATCATTTTAAAATAATGAATATTACATTACCGTGTTCATTTATTTTAATAGGACTAGAAAGATTTTATCACCTTACTTTCGTTGAGTGTCTCAATAAGTTCTTCATCATCTAAAATATTTCCAGAAGAAGCATAAAGCAAACGTAGAATTTTATCCTCAATCTCTAGAAGAGTGGATTTGTCGCTATTAATACGCACAATGAGTTCCGAACGTAAAAGTTCTAAGTCTGGTCGCTCAAGACGGACAACATCCCTGCAAAAAATGTAGGTACATGTAATCTAAACTTTCATGGCCAAATATATAAACATCGATTTTATTCAAATAAAAGTGGACTTAATCTTTACTGTTTATAGTTCACTTTACTTTGTAGAAAATTGAGGTTAATCAATGTTTATAAATAAGGAAGTCAGCGTACGTCACGCGATTTGTTCGAGCGTGAATGGGTGCCATGAATTTTCGTGGATTCCGTACACGCAAATAGTATTGCCGTATCATGACAAAACACTGTAATCTAAAGAACAATAGTAGAAAAATCTCAGTTTTGTTTTTAGTCCCCCACTATTTGTTAGAAACAATGTTTACTTTTAATGCATTTCTAATGCATTTATTTTATGAGTCTTTAAAAATATGCTTAACTACCCAAAATATGGGCTTTTTAACTTATGGGGTTTTTTAACTCACGATCTCGGGCTGTTACACTCAGGCCAAAACACCCTTCCCGAACGGCCCTCTAAGCCGAGGTCCGAGTCTCAGAGAAGACGCCCTTAGAGAGTCGTTTCGCCCATTTACTCTGCTTCTGCCTTCGGGCCCCATCAGGCGATGCTTCTGCGCTCGCCCAAACCCCCCCGTTGACTACCAAAATATTTAACTACGTGCGAGGAACTCATTTTTATACGTTACCACAAAATATTGTATCGGAAGATGTAGTGTATTGTCTGGCACGGGAGCGATGCGCCCTCCCACAAGACGTATACACTAAGGGGGTGAATGGCAAGGCAGAAATAAGTATATCGGTATTTCTATCTCCAACAAGCTATAACAAAAAGTCTATTGATACAAAAGATAGATAACTTACGCAAGCAATTGGTCTTCAAGGCCGGACAGCGTAACGGTGAAGTTCACAAGTGTAACTTGTATGCAGATCTCGGGAAGATAGTGAGGGTTAGCCAACTTTGTGGTGAGGTAGAGTCGGAAGTTAGTGTCGTACTCTATATCGCTGTCACCTAGGTGGATAAGTAGACGACCGGCCTATAAATTGAAAATTTACTTAGATCTTTATCATCACTAGTAGCCGATGGACGTCTACTGTTGGACATACGCCTTTGTATGGTCTTCCAAACACCACAGTCTTGAGCTGCCAGCAGCTCCCTGCAATCCGCTTAATGTCGTCGGTCTACCTATACAACACTGCGCTATCCAGTGGGGGGTCGCCAATAAAATACCTTGCGAACACAACGTTCATAGGCTTTTTTGAATAATGTGCCTGCCTGCCCGGTCCATTGCTACTTCTACTATGTGACTCGCTGGGCTATGAAAGCGACGTTGGTTCTTCTGTGGATCCTTCACTTACAGAAACTTCGAGAATAGCTCGCTCCATCACCCTCTTGACTCTAAACCTTCTTATGAGAATAGTTAAGTAGATAGTAGATATCTTTAAGTAGTTGATATTGCCTCATAATCATAAGTCAACGGAACATTGTTTTTCTATATCCCTATAATGTTCTCCGGAGAATATTTTGTACACCTGATTACTAACAAGCAAATTTTTCGTGAGTAGCTTCATCTCGATGAGACGATCAACTTTTTTATTTACGATAATTCTTGATTTTGGTAGCTAACTGAGATTGTGGCTGTTAAGTTGTGTAACTATTAATTAATCAACAGTAAAAAAAAACATTTGGTTAGTAACAACTTTTGTTACTCTACCCTCCTCCCAGCTTGTATCAATAACGAGGTTATTAAAAGCTGTTAAAGATGAATATACCTGCAGGAATGTCTGTTTGAGCAAAACGGGTGAGAGCGTAGCATCTAATGCCTCGCCCAAGTCCTCAATGAGCATCGGCCATCCGAGACGTATACAGTTTTCTAGCATTCGAAGGTACCCGGGATCGGAAAGCTTAGTGATCTGTAGACCATTGCTGCGTTCCATGTTTTTGATCCACCTGTTCGCCTGAGCATGGTATATGCAAATTATTTAACACGTCGAATACACATTTTCTCAACCTGCCCCTGTAGCCAAGTGGAAAGTAGATTCTCTTTCTACCATCGCAAACGCTTCGAAAACTAGAATAATGTATGGGAATGACAGATCTTGATCACGTGACCTGTCGATAGCAAATGTCATTCTCATATATTTTTCTAGTTTTCGAAACGTTTGGGATCGTAGAAAGAGAATCGACTACAGGGGCTGTACTTATGTTTTGTTTATGAATAATATCAAGACATGGACTACTTATACCTCTGAAAATGACAATTAGTCAATCCTAGACACTAGAAAAGCACAAAGTGTGAATGTGTGTACGTGGCGAAATATAAGTATAAAATAATTTTTCATGTCCTAGAGTCACTCAAAGTTCCGAGAAGCGACTTCATTTTATAGATTTTGTTTACAGCCCCTTTACCGTGGAGCCTTTGAGGCTTTGAACATTGTAATCTTGTTCCTCCATCCCCATTCTATAACAGCGAGACGTCGTGAAAAATAACATCCCTTTGTTGTCGACGTTCAATCAACCCGCACGAAACGTTTTGCGTCAACGTTTCTAATTAGAACGGCTAAGATGTGGAATGCCCTTTTTTTATTCTTTACAAGTTAGCCATTGACTACAATCTCACCTGATGGTAAGTGATGATGAAAGATGAAAGCGGGCTAACTTGTTAGGAGTAGGATCAATCCAAACTCCTTTCGATTTCTACAGGACATCGTACCGGAACGCTAAATCGCTTGGCGATACGTCTTTGTCGGTAGGGTGGTAACTAGCCACGGCCGAAGCCTCCCACCAGCCAGACCTGGACCAATTAAGAAAACCTCAATTGGCCCAGCCGGGGATCGAACCCAGGACCTCCGTCTTGTAAGTCCACCGCGCACACCACTGCGCCTAGGAGACCTTCCGGCGTCTGTGTTTCCTGACACCTACAATTTGTGCACCTTCAAGGCAAGAGTGAATAGGCATTTTCTAGGCAAGCGCGTTTCATCTTAGACCTCATCATTGCTCACCATCAGGCATTATTGTAGTCAAATAAAAAAAAAACATTCATATTATTTCTGCGTAGTTACGCATATAAACGTACTCATATAAATATGCTTGTATCACCTGGATCTAGGTATATGAATGCACTGTTATTAATACAAGAATAATATGCGTGCCAATGAAACTACAAGAAAAAAAAAATCGAAAAAGTTTATACTTGTTCCTGTGGATCAATTGTCAGTGGCCATCTCCCTGCGCGCGTCACCAGAATACCATTTTCAGTTGACACGGCATCTCTTGGAAGACCCTGGGCGTTCCAAGTGCGCACCGTGTATGAATCCGCCATTATTGTAATTAAACTGAAATAGTTAATAATTGCTTTACTTTGTATATTCACCGCGAAAAATAGTCAATAATTGATTAACTTTGTATATTCACCGCAAAAATAGTTAATAATTGTTTTACTTTGTATATTCACCGCGAAAAATAGTTAAGAATTGATTTACTTTGTATATTCACCGCGAAAAACCGACGAATTAAAAATCACCTCATCAAAATACATTCAGAGAGTTGTTGGGTTTGGGTGGTGAAGTTGTTGCTTGGACTCATCGGTTTTTTAGAATTAATTCAAAAAATAATTAATTTCTATTTTTTCTGATAATTAATAATCAACCTCGTCTGTCCAATGCACAGAACAGAGATCGCTAAAAGCTAACGCTTTTAGCAATAGAAGTAGCATAGGGGCGTGGCCCGCTTACACCCGGGTGTGCGGAGCTTCGCAAGCCTATCCGCGCATGTACTAGCAGTCTTGTTTCGTTGACTGACACGTAACGTCCTGCGGTTGTCAAATTCGGTAATTGAAAATAATTAAAAACGATTAGAAAAATGCTGTATTGTGCCGTTTTGGAATACAAAAATGATAGCCGCCACAAACATTTATCAAATTATGGTGTTTCGTACCATCATTATGTACGTATTTTATTATATTTTCATTAAAATATGAAAAAAATATTTTACTCAAAGTCACAAACTAAAATGAACTTTACGGGAATAGTACTAAAGTTTACTTTATTTTAATACAAGTTCGATTTTCTCGAAGATTCTGTTGACACCAGTGGGCATACATTTGCTGCGTCAACAACAACAACAAAACTATCATAAATCAAAAATCTACAAAAATGATTTTATTGCAATAATTCTTCTATTCCTAATTAAATGTATTAATTATTAATATTAATAATTCTTGTTATTTTATATTTAACGAAAACACCCATTGATTTTGCATAAAATTTACAACAAGAAATTGTAACCATTTGAATTTTGAATTTTCATTGGTAACGTGCGAAATATAATCTAAACTGCTATATTCTGAGTTGCGCGTTGTCAGTCGAACATTAATCACAAAATAATCTGTGTTACTTTTTAATTATATACAAAGTATTTAGGAATGCTCCAGCTTTAAATAAAGGATCATCATGTGAATTTTTAAATGAAAGTACCTTTTTATATTATTTATTAAAAACTGGTTGTTAGGCATATAAATGTACCTAAACGAACATTTTCTTTCAAACAATTTTAAGGTCAAAATAAACTTAAGAGACAGAGTGTTCGTTTTGCCTTTAGGTTCTTTAATATTTTTAATGAATTTCTCTCTTTAGTCGGTCCCTCATGACTGACAATCGGTACCATGTTGGCGAGTCATATTTAGATAAACAATGCTCCTCCATCGAGTGCGGAGGCCATCTAGACGGCACTATAAAAGGTGTGGGCACCTGTTTCTATGAAAAGATCCGACCATCGGATTTGAGATCTACCTCGTGGCCGTTTTCTTTCTAAATAACACCACGTTTCCACTGTTATGACAGAATGTGTAAGTGTCGAATCAGTAAAAAATAAATTACGTGTACACCACCGCAGTATAAAATAAATAAATAAAAAAACACAAGCGACGAAGGGGAATGTTTATTGACTTGAGACAGGGAAACAAGATTAATATGATTATTTTATTGTCTGAAATCAACAAATATACGATTATATTATTTATTTTTAAACCAAAGGTTTCAATTGAAAAGCAGCATATTTTATGCTTTTAATATCTCCTCTAGCATTCAGTTTATCAGAAAACTGCAAAACATTTTAAAAATATGATTTCAATATATCTAATATATAAAATTCTCGTGTCGCGGTGTTCGAACTTGAACTCCTCCGAAACGGCTCGACCGATTTTGACGAAATTTTTTGTGCATATTCAGTAGGTCTGAGAATCGGCCAACATCTATTTTTCAAACCCCTAAATCCTAGGATAGGGTAATGGTAGGGTAGGGGTATGGTATAGGGATAGGGTAGGGGTAGGGTAGCGGTAGGGTAGGGGTAGGGTAGGGGTAGGGTAGGGGTAGGGTAGGGGTAGGGTAGGGGTAGGGTAGGGGTAGGGTAGGGGTAGGGTAGGGGTAGGGTAGTGGTAGGGTAGGTTTATGGTATAGGGATAGGGTAGGGGTAGGGTAGTGGTAGGGTAGTTGTAGGGTAGGGTAGGGTAGGGGTAGAGTAGAGTTAGGGTAGGGGTAGGGTAGGGGTAGGGGTAGGAGTATGGTAGTGTAAGGTAGGGATAGGGAAGAAGTGCAAATAAATAAATTAATAAGTCAAAGTGAAGCTTGAGCGAGTCCGCTAGTATATTATATTATGCTTTATATAAAATAAGAGGAAAAATAGACCAAATAATAGTTTTTATTTTTCTTGTTTTAGTTCTCCTGAAAAAAGTGTAATTTTGATTTATGTTAGTTTTGAATTTAAGCAGCTGCCATATGTCATTTGGCTATTCATTTAGGAATGTCGATATTAATATATCGATATTTTATATCTACTACTATTATATTATGATGACACGATAATGATGAAATTTTCGAAAAATTTTTTTAGGAATCCGGAGAGGAAAAAAATTAATCGAGGCGACTAGGAAGCAAAATTTGTTTTATGCAAAACCGCATTGTAATTTGTTCCAAACATTTTACGCAGTCAGACACGTTAATGTAAAGTGGAAACAGAAGATATTTAGTACTCACGGCAGTGCCAAACAAAAAGATTTTTTTTTCTAAAAGTCGTATTCGTGTCTTTTAGGATACAAATAAAATGACGTACTTAAAGTGTTAGGAACATCAAGTTTGAGTATTTGTATTTGACCTATTGACTACTAACGGGTTGGAAAATAATCTACTTTTAACATTCATCATGAAACTCATTGTAGTTAAATAGGAAATAATTGAGTTATTTTCTGCATAAACCGACGAATTAAAAAAATATATACTATCGTGTTTTTTATATTTTTAGGAATTATTTTTACTTCTTTGCAGAAAAGAGTGAATCTTTTCGTTGAAATATTTAGGAATTAAGTTTACGAAATACTTAGAGCAGCTGATCACGTGTTTGTTCACGTGTGTTATTGGCAAATATTGTACAGTACATACTGAAAAAAATATAAAAAATCTAAATATCGTTGGAAAAGAATAGTCATGTGAAAGATATGACGACACTGTACTATCTCGTGTTTTATTTTTTATTATTTGTGTTTATGTCACTTTCATTTGTTAGTCAAATTGTCCTAAGAAATTTGTGAAACATTGTTTAACATCCAAATGTATCACTCCGAAACTACTTAATAAAATCAAATGAAACTTAGCACAATTTAAGCAAATAGTACGAAGAAGGTTATAGATTCTTCATGTTGCGAATATAAAAATAGAAAGGGTGAAATAGGGTTATCCCCTATTTGTTAAGGTTTCGTGGAAAGTTTTTAATTTTTCAAGTACACAAGTTATGGACTTGTATTTGACATTCTTTGTTGTGTAAACTCGAATCATGCAAAGTTTCAGTTGAATTAATGTTTTTTCAGAGTGGTACATTAAAAAAAATGCTTGTTTTTTACTTTCTTGTGTGTGTTTCTTCATATATTTAAAATTTTTGATTGACCTATGTTGTTCTTCTTAATTTTATAAAATTCAAATTTTTTTTTAAACAACAGACGTTCGTTTTATTTACTGCGAGTAACGAGACTATCGAAATTTAAGACTATCGTTATTTCACATCCCTAGACAACATTAATAAAACAAAGTTAGGATCATTTTGAATCTTATTTATAAGGTAATAAAGCTTATATATAGAGACAACTAGTGACGAGTAGCGGTACTACAGATTTCATTCATGAATTTTCATTCGAGAATTTTCATTTGTTCTGAGACAACAGTAATAAATAATTTTCAACTCTGAAATAAGGGTAGTATATTTCTTTTTTCACTAAATATTAAACAGCCAATTAAGTGAAGAGTTTATCAGTGTGATAAGTATTATTACACTATAAATGTGTTTGTAAGGCCACGCCCCCGGGTACGCTGGTTTCAATACAAACAGTTGGCACTTTATAAATCTAGTTACTTCTTATATCTGTGGTCCAATGATTGTATTGAGCTTTTCTGTCATTGAAGTCATTGAAACAATCTCAGCTCGGAGTTATTTTTTTTTATTCTTTACTAGTTACCCCTTGACTACAATCTCACCTGATGGTAAGTGATGATGCAATCTAAGATGAAAGCGGACTAACTTGTTAGGAGGAGGATGAAAATCCACACCCCTTTCGGTTTCTACACGACATCGTACCGGAACGCTTAATCGCTTGGCGGTACGTCTTTGTTGGTAGGGTGGCAACTAGCCACGGCCGAAGCCTCCCACCAGCCAGTCAAATCAAAATCCAAAGGAAAATCTAAGCTGCATAATAAATACTCAATGAACAGAGGCGTGGCCCCGTAGTGGATAGTTAAAATAGGTTAATAATGATGAGTAATGAACATCCGCCTCTGTTTAATATCATGAAAATCTAAATACACGACTAAACGGTGAAAATCAAAATGAAAATCAATTGCACGATTAAATGGATATTTGTGTGGTCGCACCACACAAATATCCATATATTGCGTCCGTTTTAATAACCCGTCGGGTGTCGTCAATGGAAGTGTATTTAATGAACCCCTTTGTGTATCAATGTTTGTAATCAACGTGTCTGTCCGCGCCAAATGTACAATGATTTAGCCACCACAAACTTTATATTAATAGGTATTGACATTTCCAACAAATATCTGAGTATTGTACAACGCAATTTAATGAAACTATTCGGATTTAGTTTAGTCAATTCATTTATTTCAAATAGGCTTACTTTACAAGCTCTTTTGAAACGTCAGGTAATAATATTAAACTTGATATAATGGTGATAATAATCATTCGAAAACTTAAAATTAAAGTTACGAGGGTTTTAAACGCGCCTTGGTCCGAGAAAAGCCCACAACAAACTCAGCCAAGGTTTACCTTTGCTTTGTTTATCATACGTGATATTTCGTTTTTTTACTGACTTATTTATTGTCATTATTTTGCAAATTTCATGTACAACTTTTCAGGTAGGTAACACATACATTATTTAACGAAAAAGCGATAAATACACTAATCTCAATCAATTTTCATGAGGTTTCTTATAATTTCTCGAAAGTAACTTCAATGTTTTAAGTGCAAGGCTGGATTCACAAAGCGTTTTTTTATTATTGTTATGATGATGATGATGATGATGATGATGATGATGATACCGCGGTACTTTTTTACATTTACACTGTGGAAGGAAGGATAGTCAGGTTCTTGTGACCCAAAGCCGCATAGCCACACAGCTAATCAATGGACGAACGAGGCTTATTTTTAACCGACTTTCAAAAAGGAGGAGGTTCTACGTTCGACTATATGTATGTTTTTTTTTTTTTTTTTTATGTATGTCCAGCGATAATTCCGTCATTTGTGGACCGATTTTGAAAATTCTTTTTTATTTTGAAGGATTTGATTCCAGGGTGGTCCCATTCTTTTCATATCAGGATCTGATGATGGCATCCTGGAGAAATCGAGGGGAACTTTCGAAAATTGTAGGGACGGCTAGTGCGTTTGGTAGTGTTTCCATAAGGTATTTTAAACCACTACAATTTTATGAAGGTCTGGAGTTGGTCTGATGATGGAGCCAAAACACAGACGATGGAATTCGTCAACGATTTACAGCAGGTACCTTTTGTTTGGGCTTGATTTATTTGTATTGATGAGAACTTTCCACCTAGATGGGTTGTGACTGTATTAAGGGTCTGATGATGAAGACGAAGGACAGTTAAGAGAACTCCTCAACGGTTCACAGTAGCTACCTTGTGTTTGGACTTGATAAATTTGTATTGATGAGAACTTTCCACCTAGATGGGTTGTGACTGTATTAGAGGTCTGGTGATGAAGATGAAGGAGAGTTAAGGGAACTCCTCGACGGTTCACAGTAGCTACCTTGTGTTTGGACTTGATAAATTTTATATTGATGAGAACTTTCCAACCATATGGATTGTGACTGCATAGGGGGTCTTGTGATGAAGACGGAGGACAGTCACCTTTCACGTTTTTCTGAATATTCATATTACGTGTGGATAAAGGGGGAGTAAAATTTTGTATATGAGTTAAGGTAGTATTTTTAAAATTGGGATTGTAGGACTTAGATACTTATTATAAAAAAATAACGTTTCAACTAATTGCTTATTAATTTTTGCACAATAATAGCACATAGGTATGATGTTATTTTTTGCTTTTTAGTTTAGGTTAATTTTTGAGTTGGAAGTCGGTTAAATTTTTTTTATTAAAATTTTTATTATATATATAGATAAGTTATAAAACTTGCAAAATAGAATGTGAAATAGGGGTTGAAAGTTGACATCGATTTTTACGCGGACGAATTCGCGGGCGTCCGCTAATACAAAATTAAAAAACGAATACATTCTCGATTCAGTACGACACGAGCATCGCATCAGTAATTTTCAATATTATTCAAGAAAAAACCGGCTAACTGCGTGTCGGGTCACGCGCAGTTTAGGGTTCCGTAGTTTAAGTTAGCACTTTAACCCCTTATGTAATGCACAAAAAATTTTAATAAAAAAAATTCAACCGACTTCCAACTCTAAATGGTGCCAATCTAGTGTCATGTTTTAATTAAAGCCGTTTCTGAAAAGACCACAGAAATTAAACGGCTTGAATTAAAACATCACTGGCTTGGCGCCGCCTTCAAACTGATCAGAAGGTAGCACATAGGTAAGATGTTATTTTTTGCTTTTTAGTTTAGGTTAATTTTAGAGTTGAAAGTCGGTTGAATTTTTTTTATTGAAATTTTTATTAATTAATTTATATTTATTAAAAACGACTTGGTTGCTAACTATAACGCACGGTGAAAGGTGCTCAGAATTGTTTGCGCATAAAAATGTAACGATGTCATTCGTTCATCGAATTTTACTGTCCATATTTTTTTCAATACCGGGGGCTATATATGAAAATTCGACTCATAAGGAGTAAACTCCAAAAAAATCGGTAGTCTGTAAAGTCGGTTTACTGACGATAGTTGAACGTGACAACGTCATAAGAAAATACTGATGGAATGGTTGCATTTTTCAAAAGAAAATGTTCGTTTTTCTAAAATACTGTTTAATAATCTTCATAGACCAGAATATACTTTATTTCTAGTAAAAAAAAAGTTGGCAACCCTAGAGCGAGGGGACGACGCATGACGTCATCTTTTTTCAAGTTTGCAGCTCCATCGAATTATAAGACGTTGTCACGTTAAAAATGTGACCAAATCCATTACTTACAAATGAGTAACAAATTTTAAACTTTCGTCAGCTCACGTTGTTTGAACGTATTGTTGCTCAGTCACGTGTCCTGACTGACGCAAGTTAAAAATTTTTGTCCCAAAAAAAGGGCTCAACGCCGCTAAAAGGTTTCATTTAAACAAAAAACAATAATTAACCGACTTCTTATTCATTCAATTTCGAAATCACCTTCATAACAGTCTAGGTATTTTTTAAATTCTGAAGAATAAAAATATTTGCCCACGTATAATAAATTCATAACTCAGACAGTTATAGCGTCTCAGCGTAGCGGTCACCTATTTCCGTTAAAAATATCTCGGTCGATCTGTCAAGTTGTCATGAAAATTGAAACCTCTTAAAACTAGTTTACTATCTATCTTTGTACATTTTGTACCAGCCAGACCTGGACCAATTAAGAAAACCTCAAGCCGAGTATCGAATCCAGGCACTCCGTCTTGTGTATCTACTGCGCATACCACAGCGCCACGCAGACCGTCAAAATAGTATATCAAAATGTAGAATGCTCATCAAAAGTTATAATTAATTAGGAACTTGCATCGTGGGTCCAGTGGTTAGCCTGTGCGGCTCTGGATCACGAGGTATTTAAATAAGGTAGGATTAAAATCCTGGCTTGAGTCGTACAATAACTATAGCTTTTCTTTCTTCTAAGAAATTTTCAGTAAAAATCCTGAGCTCTGAGTTGAAAAGTTGGTGGCCTCGGAGAGTACTTTAAGCCGTCGATCACTGTCAATATCATTAACATCCGATAGTGACTGTACTTAGGGTTCCGCAGTCCACAAGGAACCCTTATAGTTTCGTTATGTCTGACGGTCCGTTCGTCCGTCTGTCCGCGGTTTAGCGCAGAAAAAACTGTAAATTAGTATGAGTAGATATTGTGTACATTAAAAATGCGTACTTTGCAATTGCACGGTTTCGGGGTGAAACTCACATGAGTATTTTGTCGGACCTGGGTGTGACGTTGTCGCATGGGTTCGTCGGCTTTTCGCGGGTGATAGCAAAATTAATAAATTATTTTCTATTAAAAATGTGAACAAAGTCGAACTATAATATCCTATATTTTTAGGTTACCTCCTTACATGTAAAGTGAGGAGGATTTTTTTTTCTCGTTTATTCAATCTCGTATTGGAGCGGCATGTCCAATCCAGGCCATATCTCCTCTCCTACTCGCATAAGGGGAGGGGGAGGGGGGGGGGGGGGGTGCCAAGCCAGTGATGTTTTAATTCAAGCCGTTTAAATGACACAATTTCTGTGGTTCATTCAGAAACGGCTTTAATTAAAAATGACACTGGATTGGCACCGCCTTCAAACTGATCAGAAGTTAGCACATAGGTAAGATGTTATTGTTTGCTTTTTAGTTTAGGTTAATTTGTGAGTTGGAAGTCGGTTGAATTTTTTTTATTAAAATTTTATGTTCATTTGATATCATATCGAAAAGAATTGACTAAATAAAAATTTACAACCTCGTTACTGACTATGACTTATTGACTAAATAAAAATTTACAAGGCGTCGTTGGTAGTACTGACGGTACAGCTTAAGTCCGTTTAGGATTTTATAATAAATATATTTTGCGTACTTTCACAGCGTAATGTCTTACGGTATTTTATTGTGGGGCAAGGCTGCCGATATACAATCTATATTTGTACTTCAAAGAAGAGCAATTCGAGCAATATATCAATTAAAATCACGCGAGTCCCTTCGTCAAAAGTTTAAAGAAATAGGTATACTAACAGTAGCCTGTCAATATATATATAACAGTATAGTATATGTAATACAAAATATTAATTTGTACAAACGAAAAGGAGATTTAAACCCACGTCTTACTAGACACGGGCATAAGTTAGTTATTTCTGCATATCGTCTCCAAAGAGTAAAAAAATCTTTTGTAGGTTTGGGTGTACTCTTTTATAATAAGATCCCCAAGACTGTGATGGACCTGCCAATGCATAGCTTTAAGCAATGTGTTAAAAAACATTTACTTAGTCGAGCGTACTACAACATTAATGAGTTCCTTAATGATAAAGATGCTTGGAGCCCGTTGGATCATCTTCCACCTTCACACAGGAAGTAAAACTATAAGAAATGTAAACAGTAATTGTTATCAATTGTAAATTATAATACTGTATGACTTTTTCAAAAGAGCAACTGTTGAGTTTCTTGCCGGTATCTTCTCAGCAGAACCTGCCTTCCGAACCGGTGGCAGAATCTTTACAAATAGTCAACTGACGTGTCAAAAGTGCTTGTAAACTGAGCCTACTTGAAATAAATGATTTTTGATTTTTTTTTTTTGATAATTTCTAAATTAGCTCAGCTAGGCTATTCTGTAACGATATTTTTATGACTCGCAAAACCGAGCTTCTAATTCACCCCTATCTATTTAACACGGTACTGTAGAATGAGAAAGATAGCGTTGAATTCGAAACTCGCACTTGCGAGTTATACAAAACATCGTTAGAGAATAGGCGTGCAGGATTGGTCTGCTGAAAGGCTTCGGTCGTGGATAGTAACAACCCCTTTAATGTACCGGAATAATAAACTTAACTGTATCGTCACTTAACATCAGACGAGACAACTTGACATTGATTAAAAAAAATTAACTAACTCAAAAGTATCAGACGATGGTATTTCTAGGTGTCGACATTGTTCAACCCATTTGGCCTCAAGTTCTCGACGGTAGTTCGATGGGAAAGCTCCAAAATACGCGATACAGCCAGACGCGATTATAATATCGCCCGTGGTACATTTCAATTTGTACGTTGCTACCTGAAATGATTTAATTTCAAAATCAGATTGTTTTAATTTTCAAAGCGAATCGAAATACAAATTAATTCTATTCAATAAAAAGCTTAGGGACTAAGAGCTTGCAATAGCCAGACATACCTCATTTTAAGAAGCTGTTTTTTTAATTTATTTCGTCAGCCTACTTAATAAATATGGTAGCTGTTACCTCATTACTTTGTCATTAATTAACCAATTTGTGTTTGAAAAAGTGGGTAAAGTATATTGATTATAATTATTATTCAATTCAGTCTGAGAAGAAATCCACCCTCACCCCACGGATATATCTCCAAATATACCGCAATAATGTTATTTCATTACGTATTAATTTTTATTACGTTTGTTAAATGTTAAAATTTAAATAGTCATAAGTACATAGACGTTAGCTAAAATAGGTGTAAGTTAGCCTTAGTTAGTACCTAATTCTAGTGTTATGTTAACTGTATGTTATTTGTATATAACATCCTTGTGAATAATATTTCTGTATAATAAAGAATTTTGAAAAACAAAACAAAACCCTCACCCCACAGCAAAGGCAGCTGGGTATATTTAATCAATTGTATTTTTTCCCCAGTACCTTCTTTAAAAACATTTTCTATTCAGACGGACTGTTGAGGAAAATATTTTTAAAAAGTTGAGAACTAAGAACTTACAGCTGCAGCTATTCCCAGTTCCCAAGCTTTTTTATTCAATAGATCGTTTAGTAGACAGACTGTCGATATACAAAGTCTTCACTTCACAGATAAGAGGATTGCAGTTTAAACTTGGTAGTTGGAACTTTTCTCGCCATTATATTTCCAACGTAATTCCAACAAACGATATCAAAGAGTATGCAGAATAAAAAACAGATGTATCAATAAATACTAATAACTAGAGAATTCTATAGTTGTGTATATTGTTTATGCATCCGACTTATATTCTGCATACATAATTGTGATGATTTCTTGACGTCTGTCTTTCGTCAGACAACGTGTCGCTAGTCACGGTAGATAATATATTAGGGCCCATGTTACATATTATGGATTCTCTTTCTACATTCGCTAGAGCTTTCAAAACTAAAAAATGTATGGGGGTGACATTTGTTATCGATAGGTCACGTGATCAACCTATTAATCGGATATGTTTTTTAGTTTTAGAAGCATCAGCGTTTGTAGAAAGAGATAATGGCTATAGCTCTGTAGTGGCGACACGTCGTCTGCTACTGCTGGCTATAGTCACCTAAGACATAGTACCTTAATATAAAAAATGTATTTCGTTTGTGCTGACTTTGCTTAAGTTTATACACAAGAACGCCGAAGCTAAGCCACCTTCTTGAAATATAGCTAATGATTTACTTTAATATATTTCAACGATCCCAGACCCTTAATTTTTCAATTGAAAAATACGTATTTTTTCGAAAAACACCAAATTGGCCAAGGGTTCAATTTGGTGTGAAGGGTTAAAGGGTTTAAGGGTTGCATGATCTTATGTAAATGTCTGACTGCCACAGATTGTCGCTCTATATCAGCATAACCTGGGGTCTATAGCCATGTAATACTGCGATCACTCTTTCTTCAATCGCAAAACGGATGACATTTGTTATCGACAGGCCACGTGATCAACTTATCGATCGAATCAGTCATTCATATATATTTTTTAGTTTTCGAAGCGTTAGTGTTTGTAGAAAGAGAATTGACATGCCACATGGTTATATTCTGTCCTCTTAAATGTAAAAAAATACCTTAACACTCTCCTCCCAGCGTGTTTGTTCATCGGCGAGTGCCTGAGTTAATTTACCAGCTCGCATTAACCGAGCGGCTGCTAAATCCACGTCAGCTTGCAACTTAATCCGCTCTTCTTCAACTAACTGTAAAATCGATATCAATCATAGGCTGCTGGGCTAGGGCTGCATCTTTGTACATATTATTATTATTATTTGACGGCCTCCGTGGCGCAGTGGTATGCGCGGTGGATTTACAAAACGGAGGTCCTGGGTTCGATCCCCGGCTGGACAGATTGAGATTTTCTTAATTTGTCCAGGTCTGGCTGGTGGGAGGCTTCGGCCGTGGCTGGTTACCACCCTACCGGCAAAGACGTACCACCAAGCGATTTAGCGTTCCGGTACGATGCCGTGTAGAAACCGAAAGGGGTGTGGATTTTCATCCTCCTCCTAACAAGTTAGCCCGCTTCCATCTTAGACTGCATCATCACTTACCATCAGGTGAGATTGTAGTCAAGGGCTAACTTGTAAAGAATAAAAAAAAAAAATTATATTCTTGTACATATTAAATTTGTACTGTACCTACCACTAGACAGTTTAAGTATAGTGCAAAATTTATAAGACCACTGTTACGACTGCTGGTAGACCTGCGTGCTGCATGAATCAAAACGTTGGGCAATTTAAGGGACCAATAACTAGTGTTCATCCCTTTTATATGTATGCAGACAAATGGAATTTGAATATGTTAAGGTGGATGTGAGGTGTAAGAGCGGGGGCACACGGTGCGCAAAGATTTCACCGTATCATTTTTGTTTTTTTTTTTTACAAACTTTACAAGTTAGCCCTTGACTACAATCTCAACTGATGGTAAGTGATGATGCAGTCCAAGATGGAAGCGGGCTAACTTGTTAGGACGAGGATGAAAATCCACACCCCTTTCGGTTTCTACACGGCATCGTACCGGAACGCTAAATCGCTTGGCGGTACGTCTTTGCCGGTAGGGTGGTAACTAGCCACGGCCGAAGCCTCCTACCAGCCAGACCTGGACAAATTAAGAAAATCTCAATCTGCCGGGGATCGAACCCAGGACCTTCGTTTTGTAAATCTACCGCGCATACCACTTCGCCACGGAGGCCGTCGAAGTTGCAAGTCCGGTGCGGCGCCGGAGCACATCGTGTGAGAGCGCAAGCACACGCGCGGGGGATATTGAAATTAAAATTGCTTTAATTTAAAGTGTTATCGCCGCGTTGCAACAACTTGCGGTACGGACGGCTTCAGTGTGCTCGTGGCGTTCGAGCCGTCCACATCTCTTGTTGTGTAATTCTTTATGGGTTACTTGGGATGACTTGAGTAGAAAAGGGGAGTGTTAGATATCTGTTAAAGGCACCTTTAACCCTACACACATCGTTCACAGTGCGTGACTTCACTCAAGGTCATTCTCTACCATTCTAGGGTCTCATTTTGGTTACAGTTTGATTTGTTAAATAAGTTGTCCTGACAAATGTTGTGAATCATAAGCTTTGTTCGACATTAGTTATCTTATTTTTGTAATCACTTTTGAGTCTGCTAAAAAAAATTTATAATATTACTGAGCACAAATGCATTTTTCAGATTGATTTGATTTTTAGCTATTAAGCGAGTAAAACTAGATACTGGAAGAGTATACTAATAAGTAATAAATAACGCAATATAATTTTGTTACCCGAAGCTCCCCCATCATAGCCGCCAGTTGGGCCTCAATAGCCTCGACCTCTTTCTGTTTTGCACGCAGTACCGCCATCACACTCTTCAATATAGCAGCAGCTTCTTTATGTCTAAAATAATATAATTAACTATCAGATTAAGTTTAAAATAAGCAACTGAATTTTTTAGTTACAACAGCCCGTTTTGACGGCTGCGTGGCGCAGTGGGTAGTGACCCTGCTTACTGCATCCACGGCCGTGGGTTCGATTCCCACAACTGGAAAATATTTGTGTGATGAGCATGAGTGTTTTCCAGTGTCTGTGTGTATATATATGTTATATAAGTATTTATATGTAATATATAATTGTATATTAATATTATAATATCTACTACTCTGTATGCTTACTTTGGGGCTAGATAGTGATGTGTATTGTTTAAGTATATTTATTTATTTATAACAGCCATGTACGCACGAGAATTTATAGTGCACGAGCGTGTGAGCTAAGTCAGGTGCACTTTCTATTCCCTGTCTTATACAGGGTGCTGGGGAGGATTTCCCATAACTTCAACATCCCATGTTGACGAGCCCACTTATAGGAGCCGAACCGCATACTAATATTTTTTTTTACTAAAAAAAACACTATGTTTTTATTTATATAACACGCCTTTATTTGTTATTGCATTTTAAAATTTTAAAGTGTAGCTACGTCATAAATATAAGGATGCGTATAAGGGACACATTTTAAGATCAATTTACAAAAGAAATATTATTTACTCAGAGAATATTAATTTTAGGACACATGTTCTTTGAACCTTTTTAATTAATTTTTAGTAGAGAATATAATCCAACATTTATGGGAAATACTCCCGAGCATCCTGCATATTATAGTCCCGTGGGATGGCAGGTCAAGCGCAGGACCGACGGCTGTCCATGTTCATGACGTGGTGAACCACACCAGCTACCCAACTACGGGCTGAAAATTTCTAGAAAGCCGGAAACGTACAGTAACTAAACAGCAGACCCAAGACTCGGACTCGGGATATCGTGGTTAGAAGTCATTTATGATTGGGCTAATTAGCAATTAAGAAAAACAGAAAAAAAGGCCCGTAGCCATGTGGCACGTCGATTCTCTTTCTACAAACGCTAACGCTTCGAAAACTAAAAAAAATTATGGGAGTGACAGATCCGATCGATAACTGGATCACGTAACCTGTCGATAGCAAATGTCATTCCCATACATTTTATAGTTTTCTAAGCGTTAACGATTGTAGAATCGACGTGCCACATGGCTACACGTCCAGGAAAATACTCACGCGATAATCTTCGGTTCGACAACTCTAAAAACTTTGGCATACATATCAATTGCTTGCACCCATAAAACCATAGATCTGCATACCTGTAAAAGTTTCATTGAAAATAGTATTATATTAATACAAACTAAAATATTCACAAACGTTTTAAATATGATTAAATAAAATTTGCATTTAACCTTTGAAACTTTAACAACAGTGTCCGGATTGAAGTCTTTATGGGTGAGATAAACTTTAATTTTTTTCAACGTTGCATCCGGAATATGGTCTTTGTCATATTCCTCCAAATTCCGAATAAAGTTCACATCGGCTAACAACTTTTTAGTAGAATCCCAGTCCGGTCTGAAATTATAGCATATTTTATACAGTCTGTTTAATTATAACTGCCTGGCCTGAGAGAGAGACGAATATATTAGCATTCCATGGATTCTCCGTGCAGGTGCCGGGTCCATCGCGTGGTAGAGAGGAAAAACTCCAGGCAGAGTCGTGGAGATGTAGAATTAAGGAATTCCTCGATAATCGATTAACACTCCCCTCCTTAGCTCGTTTTGTTCTCCCTGCCTAACCAAATTTGGTAAAATCCTATTAGAGCAGCTTTGGATACCCGTTCTAATATAAAACTTGCTGCAGTTCTAGAGAGACCCAGTTCTTTAGGCAGCTGCATATAATTCTGTGTGTGTTGAAGAAAATATTCTAGAATACAATATTTTTAATAAAGAATTGTTTTGTTGAAATATTAATGGAATATATTTGATTTATTATTCCAAATTAGGTCGTTCTTGAAAAAGCTAAAACATCATATTGGACAAGTGGTTTTTACTTTTAACAATACTAACAGAACGCATTTCAAGTTTCGTTTCCTTAAGAAGATTGTGAATTTATTCGTTTTCTTTAGAATAAGCTTGCTTACTTTGCACCAAGTAGTATACACACGGGTTCCATAACAAAGCGAACAAGAGCCGGTGGTTTCTGAAAGGCTTTCAACTCGTTGATGTCAGCCTTATTTAGCGCTTTAAGCGCGTTTTGAGCTGCTTCCATCGCTGGCATGGCCATCGCTAGATCAGCTTTCGCTTCATCGGCGATTTCCTTGACTTCATCAGCTTTAATCTAGAGCGAGAGAGAAAAAATTTAATTGATAATATTACCCACTTAACCTTCAACCATAGACTTATAAAATAAGCTGATAGTATCTTGCTGTCAAACAACTGAAGCACCTTGAGTGTGAAGTGTGTTACTAGATATAGGAAATTAATGGTGGTCGGTCTGTCTTCATCTGTTGTCACATGTGCATCGGAATGCGTGCCGGCGTATGCGGCACATATATGCAAACTGGCAGAATTGGGGTGCATCACTTTTTAGTTCAGGAGATGATGTCCGGACTTTTTATTACGTCTATACCTATAAAAATATCATCGTCCAACGTATACCACCACTAAACCGCTGAATACGATAATCCGTATGTCACGATTTCATGCCACTTGTACCTATGTTTCTTACAAGTCGTTTTATATGGAAAGTCTACCTACAGGAGGTTTATCCAAGACTACACAAGTCAACATTCTAGTACATGGGCGCTCCAACATCTATCGTTTCTTCAAACTTGTGCTCCATTGTCACTTCAATATAAGAACTCGATGAATTATAATGATATGAAGAACCAAAGTTGTTATTTGCAAAACATCCTATTTCAAAAGTGATACTTTGAACGTAGTTTGTTCCATCGCTGATCGCCTCTAAGCCTAAAATAATGCCTATCATATTCGTTATCATATGTTGATTTAACATATCCACTTTTAAAGAATTTTATTTTACCTTAGCCGCTGCTTCGTCTTTCATAACGGCTTTCTTTACTTCATCAGCTGCTGCTTGCTCTACTTTGAGTCTAGCTACGAGAGCTACACCCTACAATTAAACAAGATTAATAAAACTGTGATTTCATTAAAAGGAGAGTTGCCTTAACAAACCTAAATGGATATTCCTTCTATATAAACACTTTCAAATAGTAAAGTCTGTCAGTGAGTAGTGAGTGTAGTTTATTTCTACCAAGAATAAACGACAAGAAACTCAACAGTTAGGTTTAATATAGTTAGGCACTGTTTTATAAAAACATGTTAAAATTTATAACTTTGCTAATTGCTTCAATTAATCTTTTCCATAATTAAATCATTGAATCAATTATTATAAATGTCATTATTAATGACAAATACGAAATTAAATATCACGTGTTTCAAATGGGGAAAAAAACTTCATGAGGGTGAAAAACATGCATACTTGAGAATTTTAATTCTCTGCATGTGTGTGAAGTCTGCCACTCCGCATTGGGACAGCAAGGTGGACTATTTGGCCATCTCAATCTGAGAGGAGACTCGAGCTCAGCAGTGAGCCGAATATGGATTGATATTGATGACGATGACAAACATTTTTCATTATTATTTTTTTTTAATTTGTTGATGCAAGCCCAACATTATTTATATTTCACATTCAGATACTCTTACCTCTTCGGCCTTTTTCGCAAGAATTGGCTCCATATCACGCACTTGCTGTTCCATTACACCCACAACTTCGTAGGTTTCATATAATTTCTGTAAAAATATTCTTTTGATATATTGTGTAATATATAATAAGAAGGTATTTAAATGTATACAAAAATTCATCATTTCCGTTGAGGGATTTTTGAGTGCACAAGTAACCAGTGTTCAAGGCTAAAGAGTAGGTCACATCTTTACTCAATTCAAGGATTACTGCTTCTATATCCGCTTGTTCTATTTATTACTTGCTTCTGTATCCGATTGTTCTATTTATTACTAAGGTAAATGAAAAGTTAAAGCACTTTTCGTTCATCTTAGTAATAAATGAACAGAGAAACAATGTGAAAGAGTTCAAAGTTATTTCACTTTAAAAATAAAGCAGGTGTGCTTTGGACCATACGGCGTAAATAAAACATCTTTATCTCTCCCTCTAAAAGTTTGTTCGCCTCGCCAGATTACACTTTTCGTAACGCATTCACCAGCTTACTCCCCAAGTCAAGCGTGCGTAATAGCTCTCCCTCTAAACGTTCGGTTGCTTCACCCGATTACACTATTCGTAACGCGTTCACCAGCTTACTCCCCAAGTCAAGCGTGCTGAAAGACGATTTATTTCTAAAAGGAGATAACATTGAAACCTGCAAACCGCAAGAGATGCGGTCACGGCCACGCAAGATTTCCTGCTGTTTTTTGTCCAGCAGCATCAGGTAGAGCTTTAATAAGTCGAGATAGCTACTCGGTGTTGTGTAGAAATAACGTCGCATCTCATCGTAGAGGCGTCCCGTCATCACATCTACGTCCTGTTAACAACAATATACTTTGGCTTTAACTAACTTACTAACTTAGAGTTACTTTAGTGGATAGAAATGAAATTCACCAAACAGCTTTTGTACACCATAGATGCCTTCGTGAATATCATAGAGTAGGTAGTGAATATTGCCTAAATAACATTGTAATATACTTTTTAACTTTACGGGATAAGTAATTTCGTAAAGTCATATTGCGATTGTAATTGATATAATATTAATTATAATACGTAATACGTTAAATATACGGGATACATGATAACCCAGTGGATATGACCAATGCTTCCGATTCCGGAGGGCGTGGGTTCGAATCCGGTCCGGGGCATCCAACTTTTCAGTTGTGTGCATTTTAAGAAATTAAATATCACGTCACGTGTCTTAAACGGTGAAGGAAAACATCGCAAGGAAAGCTGCATATCAGAGAATTTTCTTAGTTCTCTGCGTGTGTGAAGTCTGCCAATCCACATTGGGCCAGCGTGGTGGACTATTAGCCTAACCCCTCTCATTCTGAGAGGAGACTCGAGCCCAGCAGTGAGGGTAGTTAACGAAATATATGTCAAAGTTAGTGAATAGGCCGGCTGATCGATGTTTGGCTTCGAAGGTTAATATTATTTTATGATTAATTTATCTATATACAGAACATGTAGTTCATAAACGAAGATACACTCTCTATTTTAACATTCTTAAAAAATCGAGATCAACAAAGGCACCTGATGCATAGAAACAGCGAGGGTAGATATTTTTTCTATTATGTCAGCGTTTTCGAGAGGTTGTAAACATTGTTGAGCGACTGAACGCAAAGCTTCTGGAGGCCATTTTGTGAACCAATCTATGGTGCAGCAGTTCACTAGTGACGGAAACATACGACATCTTCGCCTAAAAAGGAAACAGTAAAATTATATATATAAAAACTAACACGACAGACTTTTTTCTGTATTAACTATAGATATTGAATCCGCAATAGCTTTTACGATAATTAGTCAAACGCAAAATTAATATACACAAAAATGCATATAAAGTTAAGTTTTCTTATATTCTGTTGCATCAGAACCTTCTCCAGTTCTTATTAGAACAAATACAACAGAAAAAGAATAGGGCTGTTTGACTAATATCATATTTAATTTAAACAATAATTAATTCGTGTATTTTATGGAATAAGGATCCGAAAAATATCGATATCAAATATTAAAAGTTATGGATTTCACAGAATACTTAATTTAAAAATTATGTGTTTAAATTTTTTTTCCAAACGTCAAAAACGCTGTCGTCCATTTTGTGACGTTACAATGTGACGTTACTTGATGTCACTAAAGGACATCAAGTAACATCGATCATCTAAAGGACATCAAGGACGTCGAACTAATTAAAGTGACGTCTTGAAACACTTAAAATATAGACCATCATGTCATGGCCGACAGCGCCTTGGCTCGTATTGTCAAAATTTTTATGTACTCATGTCTCAAAACAATATAAAAAAAATTGTTTTAATCACGCTTTTCAACCACATAATAAAGGCTTTTATCAGAATTTTATAATTATTTTATAAGAACTTTTCTATGTAGAATCTGCCTTCAGAACTATAACAGAGTCATTATAATAGAAAAAATTCTGACGTTTAAATTGGCAAACAAACAAACTAAGCTATATAAACAAAGCCTACCTGAAATAAAGGTATTTGATTTGATTATACCTGAAAGCTTCACCAACGGGGCTCATACAGATACACAGATGCAGTTTCCCTCTCACGCGGTTTATAAAGAAATAGTAAACTGCGTCACGATCACCAGGATTGACGCCGACTTTGGCTGCATCACCTCGACATCCCGACTGTACCTGTTCGTAGGTGTCTCCTTCAAATAGATTAGGGACTTCACCTATTGACAGACGAATAGAAATAACAAATTATTAAGACTGACATTCCTCAATGTATCACCATCATCATTATCGTCAATTAAAAAATGGATGCACAATCAGCGACCAAAAAACGTCCCCACTCAATGAGTGCCAAACACAACGTCTTGGTATTCAATTCAAGTAGTCGCATTTGCAAATTCAACCTTAAACTCAAATCTCAAGGTTGAATTTGCTCTGAATTTCGGATTTTATTGAATATTGGACTATATTTGAAGGTATCATTTTCTTTATCGATAATTCTAAAACTGTCATAGCAAAATTGGTCAGTTTTTAAGTGTTTTATACATGATAGTGTGTCCTTTTATTATAAGAAATTAATGTTATCAGTACAGAGCTAGGCCTCCTTCTATAGGAGTGGGGATATTCTTCTTCTAAGTGGATTCTTAGTCATGTTCGATGAAAATCGGTTGAGCCGTTTAAAAGTTTTGGGGATGAAAGTGGAGAAGAAAATCCGAATATCAGTAAATATGTATATTTGAGTGGGGTCTCAAATGAAAGCGCTCAGACAGAGAATATTGATGACTCTCACCTTCAGGAGTTTTCCAAAATTTTCAATGTTATTTTACCTTCTATAAGTTTTAAGAAAATCCGCCTAGGTGCAGCACCGGGGGCAGCAAATCGACATAACTGATCGTCAAATTGTAGTAAGTGATACTTTTATTGTATCTATCAATTTAAGTACAAGTGATAATTTCAAAGGGTAAAATTTAAAATTAGTTTTACTAACGATAACGATTTTTGAGGGGTGGGGAGGTAAAATGAGTCAATAACAACTTAATTTTCGTTAATAAAATTATTTCTTAAATTGTAGAGCAACTGACAGTAATATCTTTATCGTAAGTGTAATATGATATGATATTGTGTAGCGCAAGCGACATTATTTTATATGGTGTAGTATTTTAAATTAAAATAAAAGTAAAGTGAACGCAAACGTAATATATAATCGAGATTTCTTAGAATAAAAAAAATCTATATTTCTCAGCCCAATCAGGGCTCATGGAAATCATCCATGGAATTCGACAATAACTCGTAAACCAGAGTCATATAAGCTAACCAACGCAGTTAAAATAATAAGTTTCTGACCTGAGTTAAGCATATTATTGATGTCTTCAAGGAACTCCTCCTTGGTTATCTGGGTGTCGGTGAAAAGGAACACCGTGTCTTCGGCAGCGACGCCTGCTCGCATGTACATGCCGCGCAGGTCGTCGTGGAACTCCGGAGTATCATAATTGCGCTTTATCTCCATGCCCATACATCTGGAAATTAAATAAGAATATTTGGCCCAAGGGTGATACCTCGTGGCAGGCATCCGCCACTTGATAAGCAACTCATTGTATAGAATAGAATGGCTCATCATTATCATTAGTAACCTATTTGAATGGAACACTGCAGAACCTCCCTCCTTATAGAAGAGGTTTTGAAGCTTAGATCCGCTATGCTTTTGCAGTGAAATAGCTAAAAGTGATTTAAACTAATATTAAAGAGCTGTAAAGATTAAAGGATTAGTTAAACTTCTGGTTCGGATTGATAAAATGTTAGTAATGTTGGATAGTCAATTTATCGACAAAGGCCATAAATTACTTGCTGTGATATATTTCAAATTTTTATTAAACACAAGCTTAAATTAAAGTTGTAAGTTTTAATGATATTGATTAAGCTCGGAAATTAAATGCATAATATGATTGGCTACTTAAATACCTATAATGATAAACAAAACAACCCTTGCTGAGTTTGTTGTGGGCTCATCTCCGACATCATAGATTCCAACCGTAATTACTTATACTCGTAGTAGCAAACTGAGTTGATAAACTTTCTTTAAATATTTGTAAAATGATGAAGTCTGACTTCGTTCCAGACTTTTTTTTTGAATGGGAACGTAATCTTTAACCGTTTACTCAGCGGACGCCTTGGAGGGTTCCAAACGCAAGACGCATTTGGAGCCTTCGTTACTTTAATTTCATTTAAGAGAGATTTATAGCCTCGTGTCACTAACTTGCATTCGTTCACATGGCCAGCGAGTGTGGCGACTGATCTGCGACCCGAACCACCGGGGCCGACCATGAGGCAGTGGCCCCTCTCCGCTCGTAGCACGCGTGCTACACGCACTATATGCTCCACAGCGTCTCGAAACAATACAAGATGCATCTCTGCACGCGCCGTCGAATTGTACTCATCGAGGTATTCCTGTATGCATCCAATCTTCATAAATATAAAAGTGTGTGTCAGCTCCGACGCACGAATGAAGTACTATTTCAGATCGTCTGTTTAAATAGGTATATTGCCCCGCACCATATACTATGTACGTCTCAACATCTACCCCAAAAAAGTGAAAGGTGCGCAACCGAGGAGCAGCAGGCCGCGGCGTGTGCTCTAGAACGCATGTGCACGCTGCTGGCGGCAGCGCACGGTGCAAGGTGCGCAGAATAGGTTGCGCACAAAAATGTAACGCTGTCATTAATTCATCGAATTTTACTAATATTTTGTTCACTGAATAAACGAGAATTTTAATCTATAGATATCTTGTCTTGTATTCTTTGCAAGTCCTCTCTTTAGGGGTTGCCTGGTAGAGATTGCTTGTAGCAATAAGCCGCCTTTGCATGCTAATTCTTAGTTTAAATTATTCAATGGTCTTGTCTTAGTCTAATCTTACCTTTAAAATAACCATTAGTTTTTCCAAATCCGGTATTTCTTGGTACTGTCTCATTTCCTTGGGGATGGCTGAATTCATGAAATCCCCGAATAATAATATCGGAGGTTGATCAATGATAGGTGTATCCGGTATATTAAGAATTGGTTGCTGAAAGTTCTTCTGACACACTGTACTCATAAGATGATAGAAGTAACTTTTATCTTCTATATTGATCAAACGGTCGTGGAAAACGCGAAGGCATTCATGGTAGAACAACCTAAAAGTATGTTAAAGATAAGAATAAATTAATATTTAAAATCTATGTATTTAAAAGAAAGTCGTGTTAGTTACACTATTTATAACTCAAAAACAGCTGGCTGAAAATTGGTGAAGAGGTATTAGAACCAAGAGACAGGCATAGGATACTTAGGGTAGGAGAAGATAGGATAGGGATAGAGTAAGGGAAAGGTAGGCGTAGGTTAGAGGTCGAGTACGAGTAGGGGCAGTGCAAGGTAGGGGTAGAGTTTTATGCGGAAGAAGGTGCAGGCGTCCGCTAGTATATTATAAATACAAGTTTTATATTAACACTCTCACATTTTGGGCCTGAGTGTTTGCCAAAACAAATAAATATATTCTCAATGGTATCTTGATTAGTTTAGGTCGATCTAAGAATCAGTATTGACCAGATCTTCGTCATTTTATGAAAGCTGAAAGTTTGTCGACTAAAAAGTATACTTGCAGCGTTGAATCTCCACCATCGTCCAAACTCTATAAGCGCCGTATGCTAGGATCATAGGCTGGTGAACTTCCTTCTTGTATTAAATCACAGAGGTCTGGCTAACACGGGCTCTCAAGTTATAAAGGTCCGTTTACATCTACAGACATTTAGCGTGTCAGACACGTGCCGTGGCAGACAAAATAATATTCTTCTATTGTTTAACAACGTATTTATATCTATCGTAACACGGCCGCGCAGACGTTGACAGACACGGCCCGTGCCCGGCCAGTATTCTTGGAATGAATATTTTGTATGTGCGGTTCATGTCTGTAGAGTCCTTTTCATGACAATGAGCGCCATTAAGACATTAGTGCCGCTTCTGGGGGACTTCTCTCATGAAAAGGGCTTTAAGTGTCTCTAGCTACCTTGCGGGACAGTGTGAATAGACGGTGTCCGTGGGTGTCTGCTACGCTACTTGTCTATGACGCACTGTGTCTGTAGATATAAACGGACCTTAAAAATTTCGAATACATTTACTTTAAAATTTATTCTTGTACTGTTTACCTAAGCATACCCTGCGGAGCGCGCATGTATGCTGCATCAGCCTGAAGCACTCCCTGCATAGACTTGGAGAGGTCCCTCAAGTTGAACACGTAGTGAGATTTCGCAGGTGTCGGCAACAGTTCCGCGCAAATTTTCAAGTACACTTCAACCGCTGCATTCACAATGGGCTCCCCCAGTACAGACACTTCTGTTACGAAGTCCTCCATGTGTCCAGTTAGAATGGCCTGTCAAATTTTTTTCGAAGAAAGCTTGGGTTTGAATCACCGACAAGCTCAAGAGTAACGTACGCGCAATGTGCTGTGCGCACTTGTTAGATGGGTGAAATCTTGTGCGTTTGCTTCATCGACATGCAAGTAACAGTAGGTATATCTGTAGATATACAGCCGACGTATAGTGCTTATATCTTGGCTTTGAAGGGCTCCGTGGCGCAGTGGTATGCGCGGTGGATTTACAAGACGGAGGTCCTGGGTTCGATCCCCGGCTCATCAGCCCGATTGAGGTTTTCTTAATTGGTCCAGGTCTGGCTACAACACACACACAGATAGACACACAAACATTTTAAAAAAGTTAATTTGTATTTTAATGTCACAGACAGATATTCATGTATGTCAAACACAGATATTTTGAAATCATTTTATTTATATGTATTGATTACCTTAAATATGGTCTTCATGGCATCAGAATTGGGCGCCGATATATAGAACATGGCAAAATGGCGAACAAAACGTCCAGTGAGTGGGTTACGACCGCCTCCTGGTGGGGCACAGGCGCAAGACAATACAACGTCTAAAATTTCTTTCCAGTACAGTTTGTCGCGGTCGTAAAGACCACCGAAGTCGAGAAACTGCCTGTGATGATTAAACAAAATATAAATATAATAGGTACTTATATTTCATGAAGTTTTAGCTTTGGATGGATGGCGACAGGAGTAAGTAAATTTAAAAATTTTAGCTTATTCGTACCATAATATTTCATACTATGCTAATTTTTTTTAGATAATAGAAGGAAATAAGTAGGTATTAGATAAGTATAGACCCCGCCAAGTAAGTTGCTGCCAACCAAAATGACGGTTGACTGCGCAGGTACAATATTTTTATAATATTTATTACAAAATTACCAAAAGTGTTAAACCCGCATTAAAAATGTCAAATATAGTACGCGATTGTAACATTAATAAGGCCACTTTTGCATGCCAATTTTCAGTTTTCATTGTTCTTTTTTTAATTTTTAATTTATTTTTATTGTGTGCCATAAAGTATTTCTTTCTTCCCTGCCTCGTTTATTAGAAATAAAGTATTTTAAAGATTGTCCAACTAGTCTGTCCAGGTTATCGGTTTTATCGGCTTTATAGTAGTTAAGAAATTCTGCGTAATTATAGATAGAAGACGCGGGCATCTGTTGGTATGAAATATAAGTATGGGATAAAAATATAATTTACCGAAGTAACTCTATAGTAGGTTGAGCGCCATAGACATCGAGACGAGGCATATTTACATCATCGATGAATATGATCACTTTTTTACCAAGCGGTGCACCTATAGCTCTTCTGGGTCGTTTGTCAAGACGAAGCTCGATTACTTCCTGAAAAAGTTTTGTTTAAGTAGATAAACACATTCAGACATATCCGTCGCTGTTTGTATAATATGAAGGTTAAAGGCTACCTCACACCTATCGACATCTAAAGGGATAGCGCGACAGTAATGCGCGGCAGTCGCGAGGCACAGCCCTGCCGCGCGACTATAATCTGGCAAGTTGGTTGATGACACTCCCATGATATGCGAGCGACAGGGGGAAGGACTGCGCGGGAGTGAAATCGCGCGTGCGGGGAAGTAAGGTGCATCAGTCGTGGATTTTTCATTCATCACTACCCGGCCCGCGCGAACCATCGGGAGTGTTATGTACGAAGTTGCCAAGCTATAGTATGGACATCCCAGAAACATTGGTGCGCGGCGTGCCGCTCACGATTGTTGAAGCAGTAAAATTTAGAAATTGTAATTTAATTGTTATCAATTGTAAATTATAATACTGTATAACTTTTTCAAAAGAGCAACTGTTGAGTTTCTTGCCGGTATCTTCTCAGCAGAACCTGCCTTCCGAACCGGTGGTAGAATCTTTACAAATAGTCAACTGACGTGTCAAAAGTGCTTGTAAACTGAGCCTACTTGAATAAATAAATTTTGAATTTTGAATTTTTTTTTTTGAAATTTAACGTTGGACGACAGTCGTGTCTAGCTGATCTGGAAACCTAGTAGTGGTATTAATTTATTCAAAAATTAAAAAAGCAAAGTGATTTTATAAAAAAATAAAGTTGGAACAGCAACCTGCGTGCGAGGGCTGCTGGTTTGTGCCGAAAAGTTCAATATCACAGGAATAAAATGGCCCGTCGCTGAGACTTTCTGCAGTACTTTAGCAGCGACACACGTTTTTCCAACGCCTGTAACGATTGATCATCACTATTATTCGGCTCAATGCTGAGCACGAGTTTCCTCTTAGAATGAGAGGGGTTAGGTCAATAGTCCACCACGCTGACCCAATGCGAATTGGCAGACTTCACACGCAGAGAATTATAAATATATAAAATTCTCTGGTATGCAGGTTTCCTCACGATGTTTTTCCTTACCCTTTGAGACACGTGATATTTAATTTCCTAAATGCAATTTAAATAGAATCATATTACGCCATGCTTTTTACTCCACTTCTCTATATGGATTCCGATTACGAGGTCTTGACTTCAAGCTCTGAGGTGGGTTTCTAAATATAGAGATTTTATTTTCCATCATTTTCATTTATATCCGATAGTGATCGTTACATTATTGTCAAAATCAACTGATAGGTCTGGTTCTGAAGTAAGGCATTAATATAGGCTGATTATAATGTAGATGATGACAAATTCAATAAATAAATATATATAAATTAGATGATGTAACGCTTTAGCAATAGAAAGGATAAGGAGGCGGGGCTCGTGTACTTGCATGTATGAAGACGTACGCTAATGTGCTGTATTCATTATTAACAACCCATATTCGGCTCACTTTGAGCACGAGTCTTCTCTCAGGATGAGAGAGGTTAGATCTTAGTCCACCTCACACAAAGAATTGAGAAAATTCTCAGGTATGCAGGTTTCCTCGCGATGTTTGAGACACGTGATATTTAATTTCTTAACTGAAAAGTTGGAGGTGCATGCCCCGGACCGGATTCGAACCTCCGAATCGAACGCAGAGGTTATATATATCCATATCATTATAATAATATAAACTCTTAATATACCAGTGTTTCCCGTGAACATGACAGGTTTTCCAGCGGAAAGAAGTTTTTCAAATAAATATCCATAGCGAACAGTGTCAATAGTGGGGACTAGGGTTTCAAAGAACGGCTTATTGCAATCATACAAAAACTCCGGTATTATTTCCGCCCACACTTTCAGTTTGCGTTGCTTAGTATCCATATACATGTCGAAGAAATTAAAACCTTGCGGGAAGCTGAAATATATTTAAAACAATTAAAATTATTATTTTTGCAGTTTTTTCCATAAGAAACGATTATTCATATATAGCCCATGGTATAAAAAAAATTTGGGCAGTAAAATTTGATGAACGAATGACAGCGATACGTTTTTTGTGCGCAACCTATTCTGCGCACCTTTCACCGTGCGCTGCCGACAACAGCATGCACATGCGTGCGGCAGCGCTCACACCACGGTATGCTGCTCCTCGGTTGCGCACTTTTCACTTTTCAGGCGTTAGTATTGAGATGTACAGTGTATGCTGCGGGGCAATGTACCTATTTAGACAGTCGATCTGTGTGTGCATCGGAGCTGACACACTTTTTTTTTTAATTATATTCTTTGACAAGTTAACCCTTGACTGCAATCTCACTTGATGGTAAAAGATGCAGTCTAAAATGGAAGCGAGTTTACTTGGAACAGGCTCAAGTCAATTCTTTTTTTTTCTTTACAAATTAGCCCTTAACTAAAATCTCATACCGGTCTAACTTCTTAGGAGTAGGATGAAAATCCACGCCTCTTTCAGTTTCTACACGACATCGTACCGGAACGCTAAATCGCTTGGCAGTACGTTTTTGCCGGTGGGTAAATAGGAATCCTCCTAACAGATAGACCTGGACCAATTAAGAAAACCTCCAACGGCCCAGCCGGGGATCGAATCCAGGACTTCCGTTTTGTAAACCCACCACACCACATAGGCCGTCAAAGGCGCCACTACTAATTCTACCCATACCTCTGACGGTATCTATGCGGCTTCGTACCGGAATGTTTAATCGCTTGGCCCTCGGCCTGGATGGATGTCATTGCCGGTAGGGTGGTATCTAGTCACGTCCAATGTCTACCACCAGACCAGACCAGGGACTATTTAAAAATTATTGACGACTCTGGGCGATTTTAAAACGCGAAGAAAACTATCCTTCCCCGACTTCCAAAAATATCCTTGTTAGGTATCCGCTATCCCTGTCTGTCCCCTACCGATTACTCCGTCGTAATTGTACGCATGCCTGCCTTCGCACAACGCTAGACGCGCGAGTTTTACTGCGCGCCACCCGCTAAAGGACAAACAAACCGCGAAAGGACATGAATCCTTGTGATCAATTAATTAACAAGTCCTATTAATGTTTCTGTGTGCTATATAGTGAATCGGTGTCCCTAAACTAATTACTGCCCGCCACACCGCTCTTCAAAGTATGGTGGAAATCGCCGTCGTCTGCTGCACCAGACCGGAGAAAGAATAAGTGAGTTTATCCATGTCTTATCAGTCAGCCAGACCTCGCTTACAGTCCACGGGTCTTAGCTATTTTGGCGATTTAGCGAAGCCTTTTTTGGCGTTCACTAATCACCAACTTCCTCGTTGAGACCACTGGACTACCAACTGTGCCAGAGATGTCGTCAATACAAACGTCTTTTAACGCAAAATACTGTAAAGATTCATAAAGTTCAAGAACAACAACGAGTGAAGGATAAATTCGGGAACTTTAGAAAACCATCAACAGGTAGAAAATGCCTCGACCCGTTGTGTTTTGCCTTTGTATATTTAGTTAAAGCTGTAAAATTTATCGAGAACAGTATACTGTTTTATTCACCGATTTAAAAAGTTGTGTTATTAATTTTAGGTATCTGTCTGTGTACCTATCTGTGCAATTGTATGTATGTAGCATCGTAGCATCTATTTAAACTATGATGATTTTTTATTTGAAAGTCAACGTGATTGAGATGGTTATAATCTCTGTAAAAGATAGAAAGTAGATCGATTAAAAACTCTATTAATTGTCGTCGACAGCTTTCTTGCGATTGGTTGCTAGCCTCATTCGCACGAGAGCTTTTTTAACGGACTGTTACATCCCTAAATTCCATATTCACAACGCAGAGCTGTGACACAGATATAAATTTTCTGTCAGCTATATATCTGCTATATAAACCGTAGCTCTGCCTCTAACAATCAGTCGTTCTGGTAATTAGCCGAAATTAACTCAGTTTCAAGTAATAAAGTGTTTTTTTTTTATAACACCGAGAAGCTCGAGACTAACAGGACGTTTAAAAGCGTTTAAATACAACAAATGCATTCCCAACTATATGTTCACACGACAGTGTTTTTAAAACACGCGGCTTTTTTTTCGAGCAGTGTTGCATTTTCAATTTTGTGCGTTGGAAATAGACCTTCATTTAACTTCATACTATATTTGAACGCTTTTTTAACGTCCGTTGGAAATCTGAGGAATGAGGGCTATCTGTCGAAGCGACAGTTGAGTGGGTCGGCTAGTTATTATCTAATAAAAACGATAAAAATCCGATAATCCAATCAATTAGCTATCAAAGATTACGGCGTTTTCCTATTACCATGGACAGAATTTCTCGGAAGTCGTTAATCTAGCTGATTAAGATTAAGACTGTCGGGTGATCTGCAAATTTTCATTTTCAACTGTATTTTTATGAGAAAGCCTTTGAGAATATACAGATAGATAAAGGCGTGTGTTACATGGATAGTCGGATTCATTTGAATTACTTTGTATGAAAACGGAAAACTTTTTTTTGTTTAGTTAAATAATATTAGTTATGCAGTTCGGTTCTTATAAGTGGTCTAGTCAACACCTTGAAGTTATGGAAAATACTCCCGAGCACCCTGTATATACAAACTAGCGGACACGGGACGCCCACGACTTCGTCCGCCCTTAGACCTCCTTATTCCGGGACTGACATAAAATCCGTTCTTAGCGGGCGTTAACTAACTATAATCTACCTCCCTACCAAATTTCATCTCTGCACGTCAAGCGATTTTCGATATTTCGTGACGAGTGACTTTTCGCTTTTTTAGATATTTAGATTTCATAATTTCATGATGATTAGTCGAGTGTTAAAAAGTGGAAGCGTAAAGAAGTCATTTACATATGAGTTTATAATAGTAACTTCAACCATTTTTAGGGCTTTGTGGTTTTTGGAAGATGAAATGAGTATATTTAATTATCTTGAAAGATTAGATTAGAAAGGGATATTTATGCTATGTATTTAAGGTAGCTTATTCTGTTAAAGCTCCCAGGCTTGACTTTATCCGAAACCAAGCAACAATTATCATCATATTTCAAGCAAAAAGGTTAAGGTATACACTTAACCTTTTTCATCTATCACTCTATCGGTTGGTAGAACCGCACGAAAGTCAATGAGTTCACCGCGAACAGACAGACAGACGGGGAGGACGTATTGTCTTTATAATATATATAGGTTATAACTTGAAAGTAAGTACTTAGAGACAGAGTATTAAACGGCAAGCTTTCTTACTATTCAGCTTCTTCAAACACCTCGAACTGCCTCTTGATGACCTCTTCAAAAGCCTTGCGGTTCATTTCAAGGATATTTCCACCAATACTCCAAACGTAGCAAAAGATGAAACAATGTGCGATATATACTTTGACGGCGGCTTTATCACTGAATCTGTCGCCTGGCTCTCCTAGTAAGGCACCAAGCAGGCAACATAGAGTCGCTACCTTACTTATATCCACCTATAACAATAACCAGAAATTGTTTGAATCACAGAACATAGAAAACGCAGAAACTGCGGACGCCCGCAACTTCGTACGCGTAATTCTGTTTTCCACAAATCCAAAAATGCGTTTTTTTTGGGAATAAATGTGGGAAAAATGTTGCTCTATAACCTCCTCTATATTTCAGTGAATAACCTTTTAAAATTGGTTCATACATAATGTTTTAAAAAAGCTTGCTTGTGGTTTTCTATCATGTAAATAACTACTCGTATAACCACTTGGAAAAACACTTTATCTTAAAATCCTAAACCTCTTTCATCCGGCCCAATCGTAAATCCGTTCTTAGCGGGATACCTACTAGCAATAGACTATCTCCTTGCCAAATTTCATCTTTATACGTCAAGAGGTTTTCGAGATTTCGTGATGAATGCTCTTTAGCATTTATACATATATTAAGATACTAATATAATAAAGAGGTAAAGCTTGTGGTATTGTAGGGGTAATCTCTGGATCTACTAAACCGATTTTGAAAATAATTTTAACACAAGAAAGCCACTTTATTTGTGAGATTCAAAGGGTATATTTTGCCCCGTGTATACTTATGGGAACGGGAAATACTCGGGTAAAACCGCGATTTACTTAACCGATTTTGAATATTCTTTTGCCAATAGAAATCCACTTTGTTTACCAGTGTCATAAGCTATGGCTATTTTCATTGGGACGGGAACTACATGGGCGAAACCGCAGGACGTCTGCTAGTTTAAAATGTATGAAAAACGACGCAGCATCGACGCTGCGGCGACGCAACGTAACGCAACGCTTTAATGGGTCATCTAACTCACCTGTTTAATACCAACACTGCATTTGCTATTAACGTGCCCAACTCCAACATCGAGCATTTTGAAGAGTTCATATACAAATTCCCAATTCTCCTGCGTGAAGAGATTCTTCTCCACCGCTTCATTAAGCCATGACCTTACATACGGTAGGTAACCCATTTCATTAGGGTCAATGTATACCATCCCGCATCGAGACACCGTAGCTGGTGATGCTTGAGCTAAGTCTGCCACCTTTAACAAGAACTTTATTTTTTTAAATGTTTGCCTTTAGAAGTTTGTTTTTTAAATATGACCACTATTTCCGTTCCCCTCCAATCAGTCGGAAAAAACTGTGTTAAGAGTGAGTACCACTATAGTCCAGCGGACGGGGATCGAACCACCACCTCTCGTGATGAGTCCGACCCCTTTACCCATAGATGATACATTATATCTTTACCACAATGAAAATGGGATGGCATCTTGTAAAGTAAAGTTCTGGTCTCCACGTTACAGGTCACCTGCTAGGGACGAGGCAATCAACTACTTCATCATTATCAACTCATATTCGGCTCACTGCTGAGTTCGAGTCTCCTCTCAGAATGAGAGGGGTTAGGCCAATAGTCCGCCACGCTGGCCCAATGCCTTCACACACGCAGAGAATCAAGAACATACTCAGGTATGCAGGTTTCCTCACAATGTTTATCCTTCACCGTTTGATACAGTTCATATTTATTTTTTTAAAATGCACACAACTGAAAAGTTGGAGGTGCATGCCCACACATGGACATCCTCCTGAATCGGAGGCAGAGGTCATACGTAGTTAGAGAAGCTAGTACGTAATACTTCCTTCAAAGAAAGAGAAAGAGAAGTACACAGTTTTATTATATTAAAGTATACATAGAGACTATAGTGAGCCTATTTCTACGTACCTCAAATACCATGTGTACGTAGGGAGTAAGTTTTATGCGTTCCGAATTTGAGAGACATAGCATTTTGTTATCGTCAAGCACGGTGTTCATGTTCTCGATCCACACGGCATCTACTGGACCGTCGCAAATGAGCCACTGGTGATCTGTGGTTTCACTCTAAAAAATGTAAGATAGACATGTTATTTAGTAACCTACCCCCTTTAAGAAATTAAATATCACGTGTCTCAATCGGTGAAGGAAAACATCGTGAGGAAACCTGCATACCAGAGAATTATCTTAATTCTCTGCGTGTGTGAAGTCTGCCAATCCGCATTGGGCCAGCGTGGTGGACTATTGGCCTAACCCCTCTCATTCTGAGAGGAGACTCGAGCTCAGTAGTGAGCCGTATATGGGTTGATAACGACGAACCTACCCCCTGCCCGTTAAAAAAGCGTTCAAATACAACAAATGCATTCCCAAGTAACTGTTCACGCGATAGCGTTTTAAAAACATGATGCTTTTTTATCGAGCACTGTTGCATTTCAAATTTGCGCCGTAGCAAGAACCACAGCCTCCTGTAACCGACTCTTGATCGTACCGTTAAGCGAAAGCTTCTTAAGATGTTGGTCGAAGCTTTTCGCTATAAGACCATTGACTGAAACGACTATCGGAACAATAATAGTTGACTCAACATTCCAGATGGTATTTTATAATTATATTATTATATTTAATCCAAGTATTTTGATACTTTTTCCTTTTCCAGATTATTATTAACATGTGATACATTATTAAAGAAAAAATAATCCTTATGGAATTAAGCATTAATAGCCTGCTAACATAATTATTATTCCATCCTGCTAGAAGGAGGGAAGTTTTGCCCAATAGTTCGGCTAATTTTAAGGTCGATTAATCGAGTAGTTACCTGTACAGCGGTTCTGAGTGATAAAGGTAGTATACCATCGTGCCATTCTAGAGTTTGCAGATTAACCTCTCCGTATAACTCTCCAATACTTAAACTTTTTGGGTTCATAATATATTTGTGCACTATATTATACTGCGGACCTTCCACTCCTTGCTCTTTTAACCGCGTATAAGTGTCTCCCAATACCTGTAATAGTTTATATTTACAGCACATCGTAGTTTAAGTAAGTTGCCAACATTAAAAAAATATATTGTGTTTTTCAGATTAAGCTTTTTTTATTCTCTACAAGTTAGCCCTTGACTACAATCTCACCTGATGGCAAGTGTGATGCAATCTAGGATGGAAACGGGCTAACTTTGTAGGAGTATGATGAAAATCCACAAACCTCTCGGTTTCTACACGACCAGTAAGTAGTAGTGGTAACTAGCTACGGCTGAAGCCTCCCACCGGCATATAAGAAAATATAAAGCTATAAGAAAAAAGTATATTTTATGGAATGAGCAAAAATACACATCCGAATACGCTACACGCTATTGCATCTGTCAAAAATTCATGTAAAAAAAATAGTGTTTGTTTTGTGTGTAGTGTATTGTCGCTATTTCGAGATCTAGACCAGACATTTTCCTTTTGTCCAAACAAACAAAGCGAATAGTACTTGTAGAGCTTACTGTGCCGTGGGAGACTAACATTCCGAAGTTTAAAGTGAATAAATATTATGATCTAAGAAATGAACTAACTAAAAATGGCTATGTAGTTAGTCTGTACGCCGTAGAAGTAGGTGCGAGAGGATTACCAGCAAAATCTCTCTATAACTTGCTTAAAGACCTTGGCCTCTCTAGAAGTGCTGCTAGTTCTATATTAGAACGGGTATCCAAAGCTGCTCTAATAGGATCTTACCAAATTTGGATAGGTAGGGAGAACAACACGAGCAGAGAAGGGGAGTGTTGATAGATCGTCAAGGAATTCCTTAACCCTACATCCAGTAGTCACAAGTCCTGGACTTTGCTTGTGTTTTTCTCTCTACCACGCGATGGACCTGGCACCCGCACGGTGAATCCATGGAATGCTAAGATATTCGTCGCGTCTCATTCATATATTTTTTGTTTAAGTATATTTATTTATTTAATTAATTAATTATTATGTTAATCAGATATACTAACGTGTAGTACAACAGTTTTGCTGCCACCGGTGGGTCCAACAAGCATCACGCCCCAGCGCACGATCATAGTTTCGTGGAGTTGAATAACTTTGAGAATCTGACAGTCCATTATTTGCAATTTCCTCTCCAGCAATATCTCCTCTATATCGCGTGAAAAAGTATGATTAATATTTTGCAATTTTTACTTTTTTTAATAATATTTTTAACTACCTACTTAAAAAATACCACATATATAGATGCTGTTGTAGACTTGACCATTCACCTATAACAGAACATCTACAATCGCCGTTTTTACATTTGTCAAACTGAACAACGAACCATGCCAAGCATGGAGCCAAATGTTGCTACGAACATCTTGAGAATTGTAGCGAACCCTCTATTCGATGCTTGGCAAAAAAATTACAGAAGTTTAGCTCGGCAAAAAGCTCCAAGCAAACCTGCTCGCTAAAATAATCGCCAGACGCTCGATAGAATGCTCGTATTTCTCTGTGTTGTAACTTTTCCACGAATGCTCAAGTCTATCAGCACCATAGAACTTACTGATCACATCCACCATGATGCCATAGTCCCGCACCGGAAGAGAAACCCCTGGAAATAAGTCCGACAATATGCCAGCGAAGAGTGTAGCGTCCGCAGCCAAAAACTTGGGCAAGTTACTATCGTTTAGTGCGCATAGCAGAGTCATCTCTTCAGGCTGGTCCGGGCTCGCACGTTTCAAGGCTCCAGCCATTACCTAATATATAATAGAATATTATTTGTGAAAGGCTTTTAAAGAGTTACCTGTAGGTATTTAGCTAGCTTTATATTTGAAATACCTGCATAGCATCCGCGTAAATTTGTGATGTTTTTTTGTTAAAATGGAAAGTTAATTATAGAAAATATTTTAGAAGATGCCTTTGTAAAAATAAATAAAGCGTTATCGAGTACATCCCCTGTAGCCAAGTGGCACAGCGATTCTCTTTCTACGATCGCAAACGCTTCGAAAACTAGAAAAATGTATAGGAATGACATTTGCTGTCGACAGGGTACGTGATCAAGATCTGTCATTCCCATATATTTTTATAGTTTTCGAAGCGTTTGCGATCGTAGAAAGAGAATCGGAGTGAGTCCATGACTTTACAATCATCGTTGTAAAGTCATGGACTCACTACGTAAAAAAGTTATAGAGTAGGTAATAAGTAGATATATTTATATCGATTTGCTCTTTATTCATTGTGTTCATATTGTTTTCTTTGTTTATTTTGTTTATTTCTTAGTGCTTTTCTGAATGAAAAACCCACTTATTGATATGTTTATGTTATGTCTAGCGCCAAATACATTTTCAACTTCATACAATGTAGAAATTCACAAGCTACTTACAAGTGAAGAAAAGGTTGTACTCACAAGAACACTTTTGACAGCCCTCATACCAAAGTCGTAATGGTCTTGTTTGGACAGTTGTTCGCTAGACAATTTATACATTTGCACCATTTTCTTAGCGAGTCCTTTCGATGATTCGAACCCTTCCGAGTAGAGGATAACTTCCGCGATCAAAGCTAAAATAAGTAACATTTAAACAAGGCTTTTCTTTTTGTGTAAGCTATGCTGAATTTTAGAATGCACCATTGCACCATGCATTTTACAGAAAAATATTTATATTTATTATTCATATTCATATATATTTGTAGATACTAATTAGTTCAGACACGCCTTTTGCCGTATTCATCTTTCAGTTTCACCAATTAAATTCATTGCACCCGTTTCAGAGATTATGCTGGACAAACTGTCATACAGACAAAAATAACAAAAAATGTTTGTGTTTTAGTATATTGTTAATAATTATGAGTATTTATATATAAAACAGAGTTGCTGTTTAGATACGTGTGCCTGTGTTTTCCCACGTATCTATACTAATATTATAAAGCTGAAGAGTTTGTTTGTTTGTTTGAACGCGCTAATCTCAGGAACTACTTACTGGTCTGATTTGAAAAATTCTCTCAGTGTTAGATAATCCATTTATTGAGGAAGGCTATAGGCTATATATTATCCCCGTATTCCTACGGGAACGGGAACCACGCGGGTGCAACCGCGCGGCGTCAACTAGTTCTTATATACACGGACATAAGAACAAGGTTAAGTGCTGAACAAGGTTAATGTTCTATGGTTATGTACTTCTTTTGTCCAAATCAAATTTGTTTTATCAGTTCTGTAGTAGTGGTACTATTAGAAAGTTATCAAATTGGTGAAGGTGAAGGAAGCTTATGTATGAGAGAAAAGTCCATACCGTAATCTGGTACCATCATAGATATAGGACGGAAGAGCGCCTTTAGATTGTCCGGCAACTCTGTGCGGCCAGCGTATCCTGGATTCATAGTAATGAATGCCGCACATGTTCGCACTAGTTTAATTTCACGCCCCTCAAACATAAATCTGAAACATATTGTTTTTGTACTGCCACATTTTATTTATTTATTTATAGGACGCTCAGGAGTATTTCCTAGAACTTCAAAGCGTTGATGAGTCCATAGGAGCCGAATTGCATAACTATTATTTTTTTAACTACAAAATTAAAACATTTATGTAATTCAAATAATTCCGTCACACGCCTTTCTCTCTCCTTGCATTTTAAAAAACGTAAACTTGGCTACGTCATAATTTATTTTAGGTTTTATATAGGTCCTATATATAATATATAGGTAATAAGATCTCAACGTAATTTATGAATGACAGCACTTGTTAAAGACAGTAGCTGTCATTTTGTGTAAGCTATGCTATATTTTAGAATTTGGTGCATTTTATAGAAAAATGTTTTATATTCATTATTCATAATATGAATAATTGTAGTACTGTCATTCATTAATTACGCATCAGAACTGAGTCGGTTTCATACATTTAGTATGCGACAGGTCACAACACATAAGCGTAAACGTTACCATACAAAATGTATGATACCGATTATGTTCTGACGCGTCACGACACGACACGTCAGACCAGACCAGATAAATCCAGCGTAATTGACATAAACTAACCGCGCTTGTTTTGCAACTTTCGCATTCCTGATAGTGATGAGTTGTTGAGCGATCACAGAAAGCACCTCAATATCGATCCGATTGAATTCATCGAAACAACACCACGCACCAGATGTTGCCAATCCGGAGAAAAACCGTCCCATCATCTTGTAATCCAAACCTAGGCAAAACAATTTTATTGAATAAGAATTTGTAGCAAATTTGTAGCAATTGAATAGATTAATCGAAGGTTTGGCAGAAATTATCTCGCTAATATCATAAATGCGAAAGTTTGTGTGTGTCTGTTTGTTTCTCCTTTAAGCGGCGGCTACTGAAGCGTAATTTTGCTGTAATTTGAAATGGATATAGATTTTCCTCTGGATTAACACATAGACTACTTTTCATCCTGGAAACATCCATGGTTCCCACGGGATTTGTGAAAAACCGATTTCCACGCAGACGAAATCGCGGGTGTCCGCTAGTGAATGCGTGACGCGAGCGTTACGAAAAGTGTGATCGAGCGAAGCGAACGGACGTTATACATTAACACCTGACTACCAAACCAACCACAGTACAAACATCATTCGAGCGAAGTGTCAAGGTAATCCGCACGAGCTGTACATGCATTTATTTTAATTTTCGAAGCGTTAGCGTCTGTTGGAAGAGAATCGGCGTGCCAAATAATGAGTAAAGATGGTCTATTTCGAATCTTGGACTATAATTACAGCCTCAATGGCTCAACGGTAAGAGCGGTCGGACTCATCACCAAGGGGTGGTGGTACGATCCCCGCCCGTTCGTCTATTGTCGTACCCACTCCTAACACAGTCTTTCCCGACTAATGGAGGGGATTGGGAATATTGGTGATATTTAAAAAAAAAAGATTTGGCAAATATTTAAAAAAAAAAATTGTTATGATTAAAAAAAGATATGGCAAATATTTTTTTAAAAAAAAAAGGTTATGATTGCTAAGCAAATTGATTACCTTCAGAACAATTGAATACCACGCACTGTATAGCGAGTGCTTTAGCAAGATCTTTTGTAGTTTCCGTCTTCCCTGTACCGGCGGGTCCTGCAGGGGCGCCCCCTAGGTCCAATTGTAAAGCTCCCATCAGACACAGGTAACAACGATCTGTCAATGGCGTTATCACCAGCACACCTGCGATACGAGTAGGGATAGACGTTGAAAATACATACATGTAGTGAAATTCTCAATTTTGTGTATAAAAAAATATAAAAAGTATTAGGTACAGAAGAAAATTATAATAAAAAAATTAATAGACTTCACAAGGATTGCATGATATCTTACTTGTGATTTCTTATTAGTTCAATTATTATACTAGCCCGTAAGCCGATGAACGATGAACGAAACGAAGAGCCGATGGACGATGGGGTCCCAAGGTGCTGGAATGGTGACCCCGCACCGCTAAGCGCAGTGTTGGTCGACCCTCTACTAGGTGAACCGAAGATATTAAGCGGGTTTGGAGCCACTGGATGCTGGCGGCTCGAGACCGTTGTGCTTGGAGGTCCATGCAAGAGGTCTATGTTTAGTGGACATCCATCGGCTGATAATGAAGATGAGGTTGATGACTAGCCCGAAATATATATAATTTGATGCAATTTTGATAACTAACCTCCAGCTCCCAAATATTCGTGCCCGTAAATATACATCGAGCTGGACATACGTGCGACGCAGTTGTCGATATCCTCCTCCCAATAATAGCGAATCATTTTGAGCCACTCGAAATCCAAGCTAAAAAAGGTCACTATGTATTAACAGCATTGTTATGATAGACTATGAATATTACTAATAAGTATAGTACTAGCGGACGCCCGCAACTTAGTTAGCGTGAAATTCAGTTTTTCATAAATCCCGCGGGACCCGTGGAGTTTTCTGGGATTAAAAGTAGCATATATCATGCTCAATAACCTTCTCTATTTACCAGTAAAAGTCCCGTTCAAATCGGTTAAGCCGTTCCAGAGATTATCACGGATAATAGACAGACAAACAAACATTTTGAAAAAGCTTGATTGTGATTTAATATCGTGTAAACAACTATAAGCTCTTGAGAAAACACAGTTATCTTGAAATCACAAACATACTCTTAAATTTTATTTATATATTGTATTGATATTTTTTACTTACGCTTTCTGTACATGTTTATCTACCATTTGGGAGATTGTATCTCTAGCATGTACATCCACTGTTATCAGAGCGCACAGAACTTTCCTGAACAATGAGCTCAAGTCTTTTCTCGTGAGTGCAGCCAGATCGTTCAGGTCAGATATGCATTTCTTTTCATAATTCAAAAGACCGGTGTCAATGCGCAATGGAATCTCCAGATCGAATATTTCGTGAACACCCTTTGCCCACATCATTTGAGATACAGCAAGAACGACCTAGTAATTTAGATTAGTATAAAAATCTCATACGACTACTCTTTTCCAATAATAACTTAATGTTGAGAACTTTGTTCTGATCATAATAGTTATGATCATTGATGACGCATTATTACCTGATTGGGATGCAATGAGACCCAATCTACACGCAGTCGTTGCATGTAGTCACGTAAAGCGAATTTCATACAACGTTTTACCGACGCAAACATCGCCTCTTCTACTTTACCAAGCCAATCTTCGACGTTACCACGAGCTTTAAGACCCTAAAGGAGATAATTCAATCATTATTTCAGTTTGACTTTTACTTATTGAATCATCATATTTTATTGCAGCTTAATATGCTCTACTAAAAGTGAAAGAACTAACTTATGAAAATACAAGATCGGTATTGGAAATATCTTGTGAGATAGATGCATTTAGAGAAAATTTGGTTCGATGCTTTGATTTATCCCCATATCCATTATATTTGAGGTCCCCTAGATTGATGGACAATTAGTTATTACCTTGCCTAAATTAACCCTTTCGCCTTCTGGTGATAGCATAGCAATAATATCAGTAGTCAAATCTTCAGCTTTAGCAGTCTTCGCTAAACGTGCTTGCAAAGCATCTCTGGTATTAAAAGACATCTCTCGCTCCACAAGCGTGCCATCTTCTGTGATTTCCATTTCGCTTTCGGGAAGTTTGACTCCGAATTCAAGTTTGGCAATTGCATCGAAACATTTTCGTAAATGCGGTTGGACAGCGTGAGGGTTTCTGGTCTGAGGACAATTTGGTTAAACCAACTTATACCAAATCGAAGGACGAAGCTAAAGACAATACCTTCAAAAACAAAATAACCTTTACCTGTGCCAAAATTTCCAGTAACTCATCGTTAGAAAGGAAGAAAAAACGCGGGAAAGCGACGCGCTTTGTCTCCAGATACGCTTCCAAGCATTTCATTATTTGATCAAGCATTTCGTTATTGCGAATGAATTCCTCATATAGCTTTGGTTGAGTCGCTGCTGGCATTGCTAGTGGCACCTAGTGCAAACACAATATACAAATATGTATGTAATTTGCAATCAAAAGAACCAATCACATTATGTAATTTACAAATCAAAAGAACCAATCACATTATGACCAGAATTTGTTTAAAAATATCAATAAATGTGCATAATACCTTGGCGACTTTACGCATAATGTCTTTCCATGACTTGTCAACAATAGTAAATAGTCTGGTCTCATTGGGCAACTGACGCTGAATGTCTGGTGCCGAGAAAATCACTTCCAGATAAATCCATGTCTGCTGACAAAGGTACCATTCTTCCTGTTTAAAACAAAAAGAAGACGTAGAAAACTCTGATGTGTTGCCCATTGATTAAGCTAAATTTCTCGTATGCAGGTAATTTTGGCATTAGAAATATATACCCTCATCTGTTATTTATAGGGATAAAAAATAAATGATACATAATATTCACAGTGACATATTACAAAATTCTAAATTAAAAATGTATACGTATATTCCTTAAGCTAAATCTTGAATATGCGTTATATTCGGTTCACTGCTGAGCCTCCTCTCATAATGAGAAGAGTTACGCCTTCGTCCACCACGGTAGCCAAAAGCGGATTCAGCAGACTTCACACATGTAAAGTTTTGAGAAAAATTTCGGGTATGCAGGTTTCCTCACGATGTTTTTCCTTTACCGTTTGAGTCACGTAATATTTATTTAATTTCTTGAAAATTTGGCGGGTGATTTCAGTCAGTCAGTCCCTACTTTCTTTAGCCAAACTTTAATTCAGAAAGGAGAATGCCTGAAAAATTATCTTTCATAGAAAAGGGAACTTACTACAGTCCGTGAGAAGAGTTCTAGATTCTTGGCCCACTCCTCAACACGGCTGCGAATAGGGCCACAGTTTCGTGAACTGAGTATTGTGCTGACATGGATATTACTTTCATCAACAGCTGCTTGGATCTCGTCTAATCCTCCCAATACGAAAACATCACGCGCATCTTTGTGCAGTACTACTGGAAATTCTAGAGTTGCCCATATCTCTTCCACCTACAAACAGAAAAAGTTTAGGAACAAACGTGGATAATTTTTTTTTTTGCCCAATGCGGATTGGCAGACAATTCATCATTGCTATTTGAATGTTATCTATATCCTATTAATTTAATAAACGCGAAATTTTGTCTTGATGTTTGTTATACTTTTACGCCGCGATTTGGTTGAATTTTAAAAGGAAGATAGATAATACACTGGATAAATACATAGGCTATTTTTATCCCAAAAAAAATCAATGCTTTCCTGAGATTTGCGAAAAACTGACTATAATGATGGTATAACTCTCTTAAGCAAAAACTTCTGGATTTGGCTGCTATTTGGAAAAAAATTGTGGAAACCCTAATCTCACGCAGACGAAGTCGCGGGTATAAGCTAGCAATATTCCAAATCGACATTTTTACCTTTTTCAGCAAAGCTTCCAAACCAGCCTCCGAGCTAGCTTGACCTGCTACTTCCATCAGCTCTTCGGCGTGCTGGAACGCTTGTAATTCTTCTAGCACTTTTAGAGTGACTACCGCGTCAGGTGTGAAGCGCGTATGTAGAATTTCTTCAATCTTCACCCAGTGCCGTGGTTTCAATGCTGGATTACGTAGGTATGACATAACAGGCAACTGTAAAATATACAATATATGGGATAAATTAAAAGATTTATAAGCATAACATAATGCACGCCGTGATATCCGTGATAGATAGTGGATATGCCTTCGAAGAATTTTATAAAAAAGAAGAATTTGAAGAAATTAAATATCACGTGTCTCATCTTAGATTGTATCATCACTTACCATCACATGAGATTGTAGTCAAGGGCTAACTTGTAAAGAATAAAAAGAAAAAGAAAATAATAATAATTACCTTTTCTTTGATAATATCAATAGTAGCTTTACAACCAGGTATAATCTTATTTGGAGGTAATCCCTTGTCGACCTGATTAAAAATCTTGCCATAATTGCCAGTAGTTGTCTGTATCTCGTCTACGTCTAATGTATTGAATGGTACTTCATGCCTACATCATATAAAATAAGTATAGTATATTATATCCATACTAATATAAATGCGAAAGTAAGTCTGTTTGTCTGTCTGTCTTTTTTTCATGGCTAGACTACTAATTTGAATGAAACTTGGTATAGAGATAAAATGGACCTAGAAGCAAAACCTAAGAAATATGGAATAGAAAGATATGTGAAAAACAGAATACCGGGACAACAGAAGTCGTGGGCATCCACTAGTAAAGTGTTTTCAGGTAGCATGGGTACAGTGACAGTTGCCTTCGTTCATAATACGTACTATTATCGTGAATCGCGGCTAACATTCAATAGTGAAACGAACTGTCGACGTACCCATCCTATCTGAAAAACACTATAGTCTGTAAATTATTGTAAAGATCATCATTAACGATTAATATCAATAGGGATGATTCCTACCGTATATCTGTTCTTGATTTTTTAAAATCCATTACGTCTATACATTAAAAACTTGAAGTGTATACATTTACTTTATTTTAAACGGTGTCAAGAAAGAAGGATAAGAAGATTAACAACATTTTTTCTATAATAAATATTCAATAATTGATTTAATTACCATGTTTTAAATAATTCATTCCATTCCTTCGATGATTTCCATAGCATTTGCCTCAATTTGACATCGTTTATAGCTTCGTCCAGCATATCTAGTCTTGCTGGTGGTATCTGTTAGTTAGTAAATTGGTAACTTATTATTAGAAAATTGGTAAGTTATAGTTAGTAAATTGGTAAGTTAAAATTAATAAATTGGTAAGTTATAGTAAGTAAATTGGTAAGTTATAGTAAGTAAATTTGTAAGTTTTGGTTAGTAAATCGGTAGATGAGTTATTTTAGGTTATGAACAACTCATACTTTAAATATTTTCTGCCACTCGCGTATCTGTTTGTCTCTTGCAGAGAAATCCGTTAGTTTCTCCATAAGATCATTTAATACTTCAGTAACTTTTTCCGCGTCAGACTTTTCATCGTATAACCATGGTAACTGAAACAATAGTTTTATTCATTTATTTTAAGTAATAATTCATTTTTAAAAACCCCATCAATAAACGAAATTTTGAATGATTTGGCCATAACATTCCAGTGTCTCAACAGTCTACATGAGAAGGTTCATTTTACGAAAGAGGAAGAAAAAGAGGGCGGTCTGCCATTTTTAGACGTGATGGTGATCCGGGGGTCTGGTGGTGAATTACATACAACGGTGTACCGAAAACCGACTCACACCAACAGATATCTCCATGCGAGTTCGCACCACCATCCGTCGCAGATATCGTCGGTACCAAGAAGCCTCATAAATCGAGCCCTAAGTCTTTGTGACCCACCCTATATTGAGTGCGAACTAAGAGTAGTGAGACAGGCGCTGGAGAACAATGGCTATAGTTGGCGTCCGAGTTCCAGATGGGCACAAACAACAACTAGGCGGAAACCGTCCTGTGTGAACCGGTCACCAGTGTACTTAACATATGTGAAGGGCGTGACGGACAAAATCAGCCACTATCTCCAACGGAGATTTGACATAGTGACGCGGTTTCGTCCACCTGCACTGGTGAAGAGTATACTGCGATCGCCTAAGGATAGGGATCCGCTGAACGTGCCCGGGGTGTACAAGATTCCGTGTGACTGTGGTAGATCATACATCGGTGAGACTCGCCGTAACATCACTACAAGAGTAAAGGAACACATACGGAGCATGAAGAATGTGGACACGGACGGTTCAGCAATAGCCGAGCATGTTCTAGCTTCGGGTACGACTCATTATATCCGTTTTGATAAGGCTTCTGTATTGTCAAGGGAAAAGTTTCTAGTACCTCGTAAGATACGTGAAGCGATAGAAATTAGTCGTCACCCGAATTTTAATCGGGATCATGGATGGTTGCTGCCCACAGCGTGGAAACCGCTATTTCTTTCATTGTCACATACAACAAACTTGGAACAAGATAGCATTAGTTCGGTTTGCTTACAAGAAGACGAGTCTAATGAAGATGACATTAATGAACCGTCGGAGAGTGTAACGGAACCTTCACTCCCCACCACTCAACCCCTCTCCGCGCGCGCAATGCGTGCAGCAGCGCGTCGCGCAGCCGCTTCGCAGTTTGGATCGTGCCGCGATGCAAGAACCAGCTCATGACTAAGGGCCCCGTATGGGTTCGAAACTAGTCGGGCATACTCCGACGTAATATCACGTGAGTTTTAGCCGTGTTTCATAATCATTTAATATGAATAACACTCACGATAGTTTAAATTCTAGAAATTTTGAAGGTTTCTGTCTGTTGTATAAGTTTACCACTAGTTCATTTTAGTTCCCAGGACTTGAGACCTTGACAGTTGGTTTAAACCTTATGGGATCCCTTTAGAATGCATCAATACCTTCCCTGCCCGACATGTTAATAAACAATAATTATAACACAAAACATTATTTAACAAAATCACTAACGCGACTGGCAGCGTGACGGTGTCTACGCTGCCTAACAAACAAGTGATCTCAAATCATCAAATACCCTCTTATTTATACCAACACTGATACCTCCCCTCTACAATAACATAAATAATAAATGTTAATACCACCTGGAACTTGTAACACTTATCTTACCGCGATTTCCTCTCTCAGCTTGTTGACGTCAACGATCAAATCCATTATGTCCTTGCCGATCTGACTTGCAAACAAACCAGCTAATTTGCTACGAGTCTCTAAACGTGCATCTACATCTGTACGAAGTGTGCCCAGAACCACACTTAGACCTAATTAAAATTATAATATTTTTATTCTGTTACATAATTTTAGTTAAAAAAAATCAAAATTTATTTATTTCGAGTAAACTTAATTCACAAGCACCAGGCCTTGTCACAAAATCTGTTCTGAGCGTAGAGAACAGATTTTGTGACAAATTTAATCTCTGTACGTCAAGCAATTTTCGATATTTTGCGATGAATGATTTTATATATAGCTAGCTTTTATATAAATAAATAAAAACCGGTCAAGTGTTTGTCGAGCCACGCGCATTGTAGGGTTCCGTAGATTATGTTAGCACTTTAACCCCGTAAGTAATTTACAGATAACGATATTCCACACCAAGGGAAAGACGATAGAAAATTCAACGTCACTTTGCATGTAGGGAAAGAACCACAAAAAATTAGTTTATTTTTAAAATCTAATCAAAATAGTATGCAATTTTCGTTTCCAGTTGCGTTTTTTAAGTTGGTCGACTATATTATTCTTTAAATAGCAATGGCTACTAAGCTGTTATAGTTTTCCCTGTAATTTCATGATATATCCTACTCTTTTTTTCTCGAATCCATAGACAACCGTTTAGCCGGTAGAAGGTGGGGACTCTAATCAAAAATTAGATCTTAAAAGCTTAATATTTTAGAAATCCCTAAATCAAAAACATTGGTAGAAGACCCCTCATATCTTTGAAGTCTTATCCAACGATACCCAGTAAAAAAAATTCATTCAAAACATTTTTCAAGATTTTACTTTGTTCACGTTTTAAATGTACATACTCATGCTAATTTACAGCTTTCTTGTATTAATAGTCTCTACGCTAAACCGCGGACAGACGGACATGGCGAAACTATAAGGGTTCCTTGTCTACGGAACTCTAAGAATGTTCTAATAATCGAGATAAATAGAGGACTACTACCTAAGTATTCATTCATATCATCCGGTGGGATAGCTATATTGAATTCGCCCATCAAATCATATAGTTCACGTAGATACTCTAAGCGTTCTTCAAGGTAAGCCAATCTCTTCTCGAGGCCATCTAACAGATAATTGAAGGCAACCAGTTCACCTGCTGATTCGGGTTCTTTTGTTATATCGTTATTAATCGATTCGATTCCTTCTAATATACACTCGATACAATCGTGACCAATTCTGGAAAGATATTCCGATATTTAAATTTAGCTTAGTATGATTACAATAGGGAACTTAGGCTAACTTATCCTCTCCTCGCGTCGTGTTCCTCATTACTGATGGTCGTGACCCAACCATCACACGTTCGCATTTTTTTCAGCACGTCTTTTCGCAGCTTGTAGAGCTGAACCTAATAACTATACAAATCATGCCCACGTGGAATGGCGGCAAGAATACTGGTTGGACAGGCTAATCCTTTTATATGCGCAAAAAATGAGCCAGCTCTTCTGTCACCAGTCGAAGCAACTAGCCGGGGAAAAATTTTTTAGCTCTGCAACTTCATGGTCTCCACGGCAAAAGGAACAAATATGTAACTCTTGGTCAGAGAGGCGTACCTAATAAATTATTTGAAATATATTTCAGACAATTTATTATTATCCTATTATAAATTTAATGAATTATTAACCTGTTGTTTTTATGTAAAGGGAGCTAAGATAGCCGATTCGGATGGCGTAGATTCGAATCCGGTCCAGGCATGTACCTCAAACTTTTCAGGTATGTGAATTTAAACAAATTAAATATCACGTGTCACAAACGTTAAAGAAAAACACCGTGAGAAACCACACATGAGTTTTTCCTTAATTCTGTGTGAACTTTTCCAAAACACATTGGGCCAGCGTAACCCTGGATCCCGATTTAATTCTGAGAAGAGACTCGTGTTTTCAACAGTGAGCCGTATATGATGATCTATTTTCACTTTTAACCTATTATCTAGTTAACGAATTATTTATTTTTATTAGCCTAAAAACATACATTGGAGCAGCCTAGTACGAGGAGATCTAAGCTTTATATACTCTCTCCTATTAAGAGTGAGGCCTGTAGTGGGTTGTTAAAACAGACTGATATAAATAGTCTAAGAGCTCGTGTACTATTATATATTGAGTTTAGATCTTGGGTGTCCCTAGCTACGGTACTTATTTATGATAGGAGCATGAGCTGACAAACTTTCAGCTTTTAAAAAATGACGAAGGTATGGCGGTCGCTGGCTCTCCATCTATAATGGTGATAAATATAAATAAAAAGAGTAGTTTTATATATTTACTGTTCTAAAAGTATACTTACTCGGGCGTAGTAGAATTAACAACTTCAAATAGTTTTCTCGGTTGCGGTCTAAACAATTCCTGGAAAGGGGAAAGGTTCAAGAATATCAACCCCAGTGGTTGGAAATTGACAACTTCCTCTATTTCATCCATTTGCTTCACGAGTTCTGTGCACAGGCGTCTAAATGCGTTTATGTCCCTTTCATTTTTGATGATATTGAGATCCATTACGTGAGCTTCTCTGAAATTGTTCACGAAGCGTTTCATACGTCCTAAGAATATCCACACTTTATCGAAAGCGTCGTGGGGTACTTGCGAAATTAGCTGAATGTCACTCAGCAATGTCTTGTCTTGATTCATAAGAAAGTATAGGTTAGGCGATTCTCCAGCCGTCCAGTCCATCTGCTTCCCCATTACCGTGGGTTGCACAAAGATTTGTAATGTCTCGTCATTTAGGTAATTGTGGAAAGTTCGTACGTATTCATCCCAATAATCGGTTATTTTCTGCATGTAACTTGTTATCACTTTCTCACTTGGGTTCAACAGCGCCTCTCCCGAGGGAAGTACGTATGTGTCCACTTGAAACAGTGCCCACTGAGTAAATAATGAGTTAGTGTTTTAATTATTTTCATTATTTTTTATATAGTAAAATATTATGAAAGTTAAAAAAAGAACTTTGAAATCTCATGATTGCAAAGAAGTTATAAAATACAGTATGACTCAATGAAGATGAACGTGAAAGAAAAAGCACAGACGAAGAAATTTTGACGAAGAATATTTCTCAGAAGACGCCTGCTAATAATGGATTGTGCAAGAGGGCTGGAGGAGGTCTAAGGGCGGACGAAGTCGCGGGCGCCCGCTACTGTATAATACAAGAACTGCTCGTTTAAAGGTATTATATACGTAAAAAGTCATTCTAGACTAAATGAGCCAGGATTAAAAAGAATAAATAAAATGATAGAGGATGTTACAGTTTAGAACGTATTCATCACTAAATAGTAGGTTAAACAAAGTCGCTTTCTCTGTCCCTATGTATGCTACATCTCAACGGACTTTGATTCGGATTTTTAATAGATATAGTGATTGAAGAGGACGGTTTATATATATAATAACATCCATTGTTCCCGCGAGATTTGTGAAGAGCTGGATTTCACGCGGATGAAGTCGTGGGCGTCCACTAGTATTTCATAGAACAGAATTAATTTATAGAACAGAAAAGAAATAATTTATTTGTTAGCACAACACATAATACATAATAACTTAAAACTAATACATTTATATCTTAGAACTATTTAATGGTAAATCTAGAAAATGTGTTGTACCAATAAAATGGACTTGACACAGTTAATATTATTGTTTAGTACCTTGCAATCGTCGGTTTGTCGAGGCCAAGCTTCAAGCACTTCGTCCACCTCCATTCCTGAAAGGAGTTCCAATGACGGCATAAACGTCATGTGTGTACGCAACATTCCCGCCATTTGCATATTTGATCGTTTCGTCAAACGGTAAAGCATATAGTTCTTCATGTAGTCCACCAGTTTTATCAAGCTACAAATGCATAATTATATATAATTGTATATCTATACTTATATTATAAAGCTGAAGAGTCCGATTTGAAAAATTCTTTCAGTGTTAGATAGCCCAATTATCGAGGAAAGTTATAGGCTATATTTTATACCTGTATTCCTACGGGAACGGAAACCACGCGGGTGAAACTGCGCGGCTTCTACTAGTTTATATTATATTATTAGATGGCCTCGTGGCGCAGTGGGTAGTGCTGTCCTGTTTTCTGCATCCACGGCCGTGGTTTCGATTCCCAAACGTGGAATATATTTTTATGATGAGTATATACTCATCACAACCTCGTTATTAATACAAATTGGTAGCAGAGTAGTTTATCAAAAGTTGTAACAAACAAGATGTTATTTTTACTGTTCATTATTTAATAGTAATACAACATAACAGCCACAATGTCCTACAAATTGCGTGGTACATTACCTCATTTTATATCCTAGTAACTCAGTTAGCTACCAGAATTAAGAATTTTCGTAAACAAAAAAGTTGATGATGAGATGAAACAACTCACGAAAAATTAACTTGATAGTGATCAGTTGTACAAAATGTTCTACGGATTCCTGACTAAAAGCGTCATGTTTTAAAAACGCTGTCATGTCTTTTTTTTCCGTCTGTTAATAAATGTCTGAAATGAAGGTCTAAAAGCTATCGCGGGCATGTATTTGCGACTTACCTTGCGAGCCGTTCACAGTACTTCCGTTTATTTGCCTTCTCAGTATAGGACATACCGCCTGTAGGCTTACCACGAATGATTTGAAAGGGCGGCACATTACGGTCATCGTAGGTGAAGCCCTGGTGATACAACGCTGCATGGCAAGCGGCTGTGACCACTTCCAACACAACGGATCGAAACTCTTGCAACTTTTCGCGAACGTATTCCAGACGTTTCATCTATGGAGGAAAGCTTTTGTTATTTGACTGATTCATTTAAATAATAACACTATACCAATCACCTGATTGATTTCTGTAGTTTGTGAGAATGGTTAGTCGTTCACGTAAACAGATTTTCTTGAGACTATATTTTTTTTTATAATATGACCAATATTCCCATTCTACTACATTCAAATACTCGGGAAAGACTGTGCTAGGAGTGGGTACGACAATAGACCAACGGGGCGGGGATCGAACCACCACCCCTCGGTGATGAGTCCAACCGCTCTTACCTTTGAGCTATTGAGGCAATACAAAACTTATACGTTAGATTAACACATCTATACTAATATTATAAAGAAATTAAGTTTGTGTCATTCATTCCTATTCGGCTCCCTGTTGAGCACGAGTCTCCTTTCTCACGGGTTAGAATAATAGTCCACCACGCTGGCACTATACGGATTGGCAGACTTCAGACACGTAGCAAATTAAAAAGTCTCAGTTAGGTATACAGGTTACCTCACGATGTTTAAGATCGAATCGATCGTCCGCCCTTAGACCTTTTAAGCCAGCCCTGTCGCAAAGTACGTTATTAATGAACGTCAAGTAACTATAATCTACCTTGCATCCAATGACCAAATTGCATCATTGTACGTCAAGCGATTTTCGATATTCCGTGTTTTATAGAAGTCCATCTAAAAAACATGAATTGCGCGATTGCAGAGCAAACGACTGCTGTTTTAAATGAATTTTAGGTACCTGAACTTCGATGAAGTAGAAAAATGCGGTATCCATATCCCTGGAAAGGTCGGCGAAACTCTTCATGTACATATCGCAGCACATGGCTTGTATGCTGAGCAATGCCTTTCCCAACATCGGCGTAAGGATGAACAGCTTCTTAGCAGTCCTTGTTCGCATTTTACTGAACTTGCGAAATAGAATTGATTTACGCCAAACGTAAAATGCTTTCCAATATCGGTATACGCGAAAAAATTTTATCTAAAAATAATTATAAGCAACTTATAAAATGTAGTAGCTAGCATGAGTAGGAGCCATAGACTACGTTTTATAATTAGTACATAAGCTGTACCCACTTGCTCACGTAATTTTCGTAGATACCCAAAGCATTACGCTTAAAATTCGATTTGTTGGGTTATCGGAGTATACCTACTAAAGTGAACATCCGGTGTCTGGACATAGAAATATGAGAAGTATGATCTAGGTTCTACTATCTACTAGGGTGATTGCCCTGATACGTTGCATGTGGCAGTTTATAATTTAATCGTATTTATATAATAAACTGCCACATTAAACCATAGGCATGTCTCTCAATAAGTTTAATTGAAATAAATGAATATTGGCTACGTAAATTGTTACAAAAAAAAAATTGCAACCGGGATCTTGGTCATCTCCTTTCTATTAACCCACTTAAGTGGAACCTTGTGTTATCGCCGCGTTGCAACGACTTGAGGTACGGACGGATTCAGTGTGCTCGTGGCGTTCGAGCCGTCCACATCTCTTGTTGTGTAATTATTTATGGGTTACTTAGGATAGACGGGGAGAGTGACTGAGTGGAAAAGGGGAGTGTTAGATATCTGTCAAAGGCGCCTTTAACTCTACGCACATCGTTCACAAGTGCTGGACTTCACTCAAGGTCATTCTCTGCCATTCTAGGGTCTTATTAATCACTCTTGAGTCTGCTAAAACTTGTACATATGTTTTCTGTACTGGAACCGAAATCTTAAAGTTAAGCCTTTGAATTGAATAAATGTCAGGAATGAAACGGTTCGAGATTTCTTGTTTATATAAGTTTTCGAGATATTTGTATACAACCAACCTCCCATTTTAACAGATTCAAAACAATTTAATTAATAATAATTAATTAAATACTTATGCGAGCGATGATCTTGATATTTTTCAAAAATCATCTACATGTTTTTTCGAGTCGAATTATACTCTGTATATACATATATTTACATGACTGCTAAAAAGCAGGCGAAAAGTGCATTTGTAAGTGTTATCGCCACGTTGGTCGCTTTTAAATTTACATGTTTTTAATAAATAGTGTAGGAAATAGTAGTCTGTGACGGATATGACGTCGCTCGATCTCGTGTTGGCTTCAGTATGCTCTTGTTGTGTAATTCTTTATGGATTACTTGGGATAGGCAAGTGACTTGAGTGGAAAAGGGGAGTGTTTGTTAACAGTCAAAGGTACCTTTAACCCTACACACATCGTTCACAAGTGCGTGACTTCACTCAAGGTCATTCTCTGCCATTCTAGGGTCTTATTAATCACTCTTGAGTCTGCTAAAACTTGTACATATGTTTTCTGTACTGGAACCGAAATCTTAAAGTTAAGCCTTTGAATTGAATAAATGTCAGGAATGAAACGGTTCGAGATTTCTTGTTTATATAAGTTTTCGAGATATTTGTATACAACCAACCTCCCATTTTAACAGATTCAAAACAATTTAATTAATAATAATTAATTAAATACTTATGCGAGCGATGATCTTGATATTTTTCAAAAATCATCTACATGTTTTTTCGAGTCGAATTATACTCTGTATATACATATATTTACATGACTGCTAAAAAGCAGGCGAAAAGTGCATTTGTAAGTGTTATCGCCACGTTGGTCGCTTTTAAATTTACATGTTTTTAATAAATAGTGTAGGAAATAGTAGTCTGTGACGGATATGACGTCGCTCGATCTCGTGTTGGCTTCAGTATGCTCTTGTTGTGTAATTCTTTATGGATTACTTGGGATAGGCAAGTGACTTGAGTGGAAAAGGGGAGTGTTTGTTAACAGTCAAAGGTACCTTTAACCCTACACACATCGTTCACAAGTGCGTGACTTCACTCAAGGTCATTCTCTGCCATTCTAGGGTCTTATTAATCACTCTTGAGTCTGCTAAAACTTGTACATATGTTTTCTGTACTGGAACCGAAATCTTAAAGTTAAGCCTTTGAATTGAATAAATGTCAGGAATGAAACGGTTCGAGATTTCTTGTTTATATAAGTTTTCGAGATATTTGTATACAACCAACCTCCCATTTTAACAGATTCAAAACAATTTAATTAATAATAATTAATTAAATACTTATGCGAGCGATGATCTTGATATTTTTCAAAAATCATCTACATGTTTTTTCGAGTCGAATTATACTCTGTATATACATATATTTACATGACTGCTAAAAAGCAGGCGAAAAGTGCATTTGTAAGTGTTATCGCCGCGTTGGTCGCTTTTAAATTTACATGTTTTTAATAAATAGTGTAGGAAATAGTAGTCTGTGACGGATATGACGTCGCTCGATCTCGTGTTGGCTTCAGTATGCTCTTGTTGTGTAATTCTTTATGGATTACTTGGGATAGGCAAGTGACTTGAGTGGAAAAGGGGAGTGTTTGTTAACAGTCAAAGGTACCTTTAACCCTACACACATCGTTCACAAGTGCGTGACTTCACTCAAGGTCATTCTCTGCCATTCTAGGGTCTTATTTTGGTTACAGTTTGTTTTGTTAATTAAGTTGTTCTGACAAGTGTTGTGTGGTTAGCATAACCTTTGTTCGACATTAGTTTTTTTATTTTTGTAATCACTCAGTCTGCTATAATAAGCTAGTCTAATAGATAAATTACTATCGATTTTTATAGGTAAAATATACAATTTTAACTTACGTCAGTGAATTTCGTAAATATTATATATTCCCGTTCCCAATCGGTGAGCTTTGTGAAGACCATTTCATTAGTATAATGCGTCACACCGCAGGCGCTTATTGTGAAATAGTTCGTTTTGTTAATCTGCTCGTATGGTACCACACTGGAAAATTTATTTGCCATTTTGTCATTTAAGCTCTGATTAATTAGTAATGGCTTGGTTGACAACAGAGGTTCAGGATTCGATTTTCAGTTTGAGTCAAGTTTTGAATAATATTTTCTTCTTTGGCTGAGGGTGTCTGCACTGGTAGTAGGATTAAGAACTACCGACGCTTGATGTAGCGTTAGGATCGTACCACCACCCCTCGGTGATGAGTCCGACCGCTCTTACAGTTGAGCTATTGAGCCTCTAAATTTCATTGACATCCTTATAATATACCTAAAGACATTTTAATACATCTACCACCGAAAGACTGTAACTACGCTCAGCTTAAAAGCACATTATCTTCTCTAACGGGCGTTCCGCGGATTCAACCACGTGGTTGAAGATCTTGTGGGAATACAGGAATGTAGACATTTATTAGTGAAGAATTTTAACAATAGGTTCTGAAAACTAGCCGTAAAATCTATACATATAATAAACCTATAGAGAGGTCAATTCTGTACATGAAATATGTTTCCAAAATGGGGTGGTTAGTGATCGATACTGATGCCAAAAATGTAATCAGTAAAATTTTTGTCCGTCTGCCTGTATGTTCGTTATAGAAACAAAAACTACTCGATGGATTTTAACGAAACCTGCCACAATTTTTCTTTATTCTCATGGGCGGGTATAGTATAATTTCGTCACGCTACGATCAATAGGAGCAGAGCAGTGAAGGGAAATGTTGGAAAAATGGGAGAAGTTACTCCATTGTTACAGCGATACTTCTGTAAGGACTGGATTAGAGAGGTCTAAGGGCGGACGAGGTCGCAGGCGTCCGCTATTAGTAAATTCCTAGCGGACGCCTGCGACTAAAAAAACAAACTCACTTTCGCTTTTGACAATCACAAACGCTGTGTTCTTAAAGTGGGCAAATTATAAGAACCTGGTTTAAAAATTAGTAGAGCTAAGGCTGGTAATAAAATAAATCTGTCTTACTTTAGATAATACGGAGTAAAATAAACATTCTGTGGATGAACCGCGTATATCATGTATAAAAATCCACCGGTCGGGTCTTTTCTTACTGTCTCAATAACTTCTTCCTGCGATTTGACCTCTGGTTTGACTTTTAGAGGGTCTATTGTGTCTCCTGGTTTGTAGCCATCTAAACTACTACGCGACTCTCGAATTGTGATAGCTTTCTTTTTTTTATTGCCTGCAATTGAAACAAATTTAAAATTTAATTGCTTTCTTACTACATTTAGACCATATTTTGGTACGGTATCATGATCTTAAAGCTATGTACACCAGCTTGCCTTTTTAAGATAATGATCAAAATTGAAAATTCTGAAAAACCCACGACGGTTGAAATGCAATTGAAATGAGATAAAATAATAATTTTAAAATATCCGTCTTAAACAGAATCGAGGCTGCTATTAATTACAGTTTAATAATCTACATAATTATATTATAAATACGTCGAGGAATAAGTGTATTTAGGCCATCTGGCCTAGATACACTTATTTCATCCAATATCGCCAAATGACCTAATTTCCAAAGAAATAGACAAAAACTTCTGATCACTTTTAAGGCGGTGACGTATTAATTAAAGCCGTTTCTGAGAGAACCGCCGGAAAGAACTGTCTTTAAATCCAAAAACTTTATGATTTAATTAGTTTTAGTTAATGTATCACTGTGTTTACTTGTCCTAACTAGTTACTTTTAGAATGAGGGAGGCCTGGCTTTGTACCCGGCGACTCAGAACAACATTCGCAAATGATCTTTTTTTATGTAATGTAGGCTTGCGCTTGACTACAATTAAGCCTGATGGAAAGCATTAATGCGGTCCAAGTTGGAGCGCTCTTACCTAGAAGATGCCTAATTGCCTATTGACTCTTGCTTTGAAGGTGTTTAAATTATAAGTGTCAGGTAACATCTCTTACCATCATCTAATTTTATTGGCTCTAGCTGTATTTTACCAGTCTTTCTTTCATTTTTTATTCTTTCCTCTTGTGCTGCAGCAAAACCTGTCTAAAAATAAATTATTTCTACTAAGTATAGGTACTATATTATTTATTCAAAATAATATATTTTTAGGAAACGTTAGAGACATTAAAAGAAATGCGGAACTATCTCGCTCTGAAACTACTAGACTGCCTAAGTTGAAAAATGGTACACGAGTGACCCAAAGACAGTCGCGTAAATTAACTAAATAAATTTGAAAAGAGTCTATTATAAATTATGGGTCTACTTATGTAGGTATATATAAACTATACCGTGTAGTATATCATACGAAAGATCTTAAATTCACGATATCAAATATATTATAACTATCAAACGCCCTCGATTGCGTCCGCGTGGAAGTCGTTTGCAAACTAAACTTCCAAAAGTCTGTTGATATGAGGCATAGTTAAGAGATTATGGCTGCCTTTTCACCAAAGTGGAGCCAAGGAGCGTAGCGGAGAAACGGACTAACGCGGAGCGGATTTGCAGACTATGTTAAATAAATAAAATATGTTAAATTTAATTTATTTAACGCTCCGCTTACCAGTTTTACATGAATTTTAAAACTCGCTCGCTAGTCCTTGTCCACTTAAGAGGAGCGGAGGTTTTGTGCAATCCTATTGGTTAATATTTCTCCGTTTCTAGGCTCCGATGCCTCGCTCCGCTTCGGTGGACGGAAAGCCTAAGTATATTAATAACTAGCGGACGCGCGCGACTCTTTCACGTGAAATTCAGTTTTTTTTTCTCGGAATAAAAAGTAGCCTATGTTGCTCAACTATTTTCTCAATCTTTAAATAAAAGTCCCATTAAAATCGTCTAAGCTGTTCCAAATATTAGCCCGGATATAAATACAGAGAGACGGACAGGCGAAAAAATTAATTAAAAAAAAGCTTGGTTGGATTTTGGTATCATGGACCTAAATAAAAACTTTAAGCACTTGTGAAAACGAGGATAATTTAAAATCACGTACAAATACTTCAATTTATTTATATGTAGGTATCTATAGCAATGGTCTTGTATTGATGATGGTAATTGATATATTTATGTATAATACGAGTATTAAGACGTAGAAAAGAAAAGACCATAACTTATCTCTTTACTTTCTACCTTGGAGGCGATCTCAAAATTAAATAAATCAAGTTTAAGTACCAATGGCTCAGCTTCCTTTTCAACATATTCAATTCTTTCAACTAGTTTTTTATGTGGCAGATGAAACGGAATATCTCTGGGTTTCCTGAAATATATAAAAATAAACTTCGCTACAGATTAACATTTAATTATATTTATCTACCTACTTAGTTACGATTATATTCAATTAGTATTCATGTTATTTTGCTGTAAACAGCAATAGGTAGGTACTATCTACTTTTATTTTAGTTCGCATTTTTAGGATATTATTTCAAAATAGGTGTGCGTTAGCACATTACGTAGGTATAATATCACGTTTAGAAAAAAGCTAAAAAAAGTCAAATTATGATTGGCGATCTATAGCCAAAACGACGACGACGAAAGACGAGGTCCCCGTTAGCTGACGTCACCCAGACGTTTGGTTTTTTAACTTACTATCTCGAGGGTGCCCGGACTGATAGGTACATTATCATTATCAACCCATATTCGGCTCACGGCTGAGCTCGAGTCTCTTATCAGAATGAGAGGGATTAGGCCAATAGTCCACCACGCTGGCCCAATGCGGATTGGCAGACTTCACACACGCAGCTATTTAAGAAAATTCTTAATTATCTGCGTACGTGAAGGAGCCCACGGCACTTTCACAATCAGAAAAAAAATCCAAGTTACCTAATTAACGCGCTTCGAATTTAGACTGCATGATGATATGATGAGTTTTAGAGAGTTTAATATGTAAGTTTTAGGACATTAAATAACACGTATCTCAAACGGTGAAGGAAAAACATCGTGAGGAAACCTGCATATCTGAAAATTTCTTAATTCTCTAGTCTCTGCGTGTGTAAAGTCAGCCAATCCCCATTGGGCCAGCTTGGTGAACTATTAGCCTAACCTCTCTCATTCTGAATGGAGACTCGTGCTCAACAGTGAGTCGAATATGGATTGTTTTTGTGTTGATGATGAATATTTAAGTAACTTGCATTAAAATTACAAAAGGCTTTTTAAATTATTATTTACCTAGTGTGATATATAGGTACTTTACGGACATTCCTTTGTAGCGTTTCTATAGCTGGTAAAGTAGTAAGCATAGATCTACGATGCGTACTGCCGTTGTCCATAGCAGTTGCTATGTTTTAATCATAGAAGAACAAATAAATTAAATACTTTCGCTTCAATATATAAAAGACTAATCGCTTATAACAGCGTTATTCCATTTTTAAATATTGCAGAACTTTTATATTAATTTACTCTTTGGAACTGATTGAATTAATTATATTTTTAAAATTAGACGGTTTGTTTACTTGGATACTCTTTTGTAACTATGGTTACTGCCGTACTGTTATCTTAGATACTACATCATTAATCTGTGGGCATCTGTGGGTTACAGCCACAGAGTAAATAATTAATAATGTTTGGCTAATGAAAGTAGAGACTGAAATCACCCGCCAAATCGTAGTAAATTCTGAAAATTATAGTGCAAATATTGGTATACCTGAGTTTAATACTTATCTAAAGGTAGTAATGTATTCACAAACAAAAAAAAATAATTAAACAAATTACGAATTTTTAATTTGTTTAAATGATTTTTTAAATTTGTCGGGCGTTTTTAGTCTCTAATTTCATTAACCAGACTCCAGAAAAAACAAGTCATCAACGATGTACATCTTAGGTAACATTATTGGAGTTTCAAGAATGATCCCTAATTTTTTTGAAAATATAATATAGCCTAAAGCCTTCCGCGATAAATGGGGTTCAAACATTAGTGCGATCAGATTAGCGAGTTCAAACAAACAAACTCTTCCGCTTTATAATATTAGTATAGATTTATAATTTATCCACAACGGGAACCAGTTAAGATCGTTGACCATGCAGCTTGAGTTTTACGTTATTTTTTGACATATGATTAGTTTGTTTGTTCGTTTTCTTGTTTGTTAAACTTGTTGGTAAAAGAACAATACAGCTACAAATATTACTTCGCTGCTTTGGCACACCGGCGTACATTTTGCCTTATAAGACTGATAAAAAAAAAGATTCCGACGAATTGATTACCTCCTCCTAAAAATATAGTTTCAAATATGACAGTTTAGCTGTCTTTGAATTTTTTCTGTTGTTGCTATAGTGACATGTTATTTAAAACTTGGTGACAGTGGTGAACGAAAAATATTAAAATAAGATGTAATCGGTACAAATAAGTGATTATAATGGGTATTACTTGTGGATTTGGTGTGCATAGTTAATAATTAACCATGGAACATGCTCGACCACCATCGGAACTATGCTCAGAAGGCGGCCCGGTGTGTCGCGAAACGGCGTGGCGAAAATGTCGCCAGCAATTTTACGTGTTCTTAAAGGTGACCAGTGTGTAGATGTTATCAGTGGTTATTTATAATCATAAACGTCAATATTCATAGTTGGTGCACTAATGTTATCAGGCTGCTGAAGTGCATTAAGATATTTTCATAATCACAAAAGAAAAAATAAATCGTTGAATAATAAGAATCTTCTTTTCTTTCTTTGATTAAAAATCCTTTAATATTTGAAGGTTTATTGCAGTTTGTTTTCCTTATTTCTATATATTTATAAAATTTGGCAATTTTAAATATTTGGGTACATTAGTATTATATAGTGAAATAGGTGATTTTGTAAATATAAATTATTTTCATTAATAATATATAAGTATTAAGGAAAACAAACAGCAATAGTCATACAACTAAAATATAGATTATACTCGTAGAGAGAACGCCATCTATGGGTAGCCAATAAATCTAATTAGAATGCGCCATCTAGTGATCACGGTACATAATTTTTTTAACTGAAATGAGAGTTGCGTATCTATCTCAATATATAATGTATCATCTATGGTCCGATCAGTAACACAACACAGACGCAACCTGCTTGTCTATGACTCTATGTATTTTTTAGTCTGCTTTAGTTACAAAAAGAGCAGTGCTTATTTATGTGTTAAAAATTATGATAAAATAATTATTTTGAATTAAATATGTGCTTAAAAACATTAGTTAATTGAGCTTTCTTATCACTTTTTCGTCTGCCTCTAAATTATTACACAATCGGTAAGTTAAACCGTATATTATATGGTAGCTAATTGTCTAGTGGTTCTTGCTCGCAACTTTCACTGTAAATTTTAAAGATGAAAGTATAAAGATTTTTCAATAATTTAGTTTTCTAAATGGAAAATGTATTCATAAATCGTAAATAGTTATGAAGTTCTTTTTTATGTATAATAATTTACTGCTTTTCATTAATGTTTACCTTGTAATCCATTACATGTAGGTAACTCTTTTTAATAAAATATATTAATTTCCAATATTTTTTTAAGTTCCAATATTTTTTAAATACTTATTTAACATTTTCGATTGTATACAATTAACCTTGCAATAATGACATCAACTATTTTTATGGTATATGTCTTGGTACCTAGGTAATAAGTGTGTAGGTATTTAATATTTATGGAATTTAAATCGTTTGAAATGTATAGATGGAATATCTTCTATAAAAATAAAATCAATATTTTCAACTTTGTCAGGCGCCATTAGCTTTTTCATTAACTTATTTTCATTACTTATTAGAAAGTCATTGTAGGTATATCATGTTAAGTAAAATATTACAATGAATTGTTCTTTACATCATGATAAGTAAAATATTACAATGAATTGTTATTCTTTTTTTTTCTCGAAAAAAATAATTGTTGGCTGGTTGAACTTTTCATAAAAAAAAAACAAAAATAATATATGTATGTATGAAAAGTATTTCTATCTATAATATATTCTGTGGTTATCAATTAGAACCAACCCTTCATTTATTTATGTTAGGACTCCACATATGGTAAGATTGTTAAATCATTCATTTTAAAGAGATAAAGTTTGTTTGGTTGAAAATTCTTTTACAATAGAAAGTTCTAATTTTATCTGCATGTTCCTACAACAACAGAAAAACGCAAGTGAAACCTCTGTGTCTGTGTGTACTATAATCCTATAAAATAAACTAGCAGTGCCTAGAGTTTTACCCACCCATTTGTATGGAAATATGCAAATAAAAATTAGACTATGTGCTATAGCAGACTATTATTGATTTCCGTGCAAAATTTTGTCCAGATTCATTTAACTGTTAAGCTGTGATCGGGTGACAAACAGAATAGTAATTTAGTTTTCTGAAATATTCATTTTGTAAGAACCTGCAAAGTTAAACATAGAAAATATGATCAAGAGAAATAGGGGTTCATTTTTGTTTTAAATATTTAAAGAAGTTATGTTGTTTCTCAAAATTTTCGTCATCATCAGAATCTTGCTTAAGTGATAATGTAAGTGTGAATAAAGAAAATTAGCTGGTTGAAACATTATTAAGTTTTGCCCTTAGCAACATAAACTACAGATAAACTTTTGGTAACTCAAGCAATTTCGGAGGATAATATTATGCAAGACTGTTCCAAATTATTGAGTTTTATATTACGACTTCTTTTAGTTGTATAGATAAAATGTAGCGAATCTTCTGGGAAGACCAATTAATTAATGTCAATGGCTTTCATTTTCAAAATTAACTGATTTAGAGATAACTCAACCAGACTATTATACTAAATAAGTGATATACAATACTCAAGTTAGGTCTACTAGGTCAGTTTTATGGCCATTGGTATAAATAAAAGCATATATACCAATGGTAATAAATATAACTGTCTCCCTGAACAAGGAGTTGAGCCATGGATGTTTTTTAAAAAAATTGTTGCCTTTTTTTCTTACTTTCTTTAGGTAAATAAGTGTAATGTTATATATATGGTTATTAGGTGTTCTATTAGGTTGTCTGGGGATTTTTGTATTCTTGTTTTATTTATTTATTGGAAATACCAACAATAACAGCAGAAAAACATTAAACATAAATTGGTTACAAAATTCTTAGACTACTGTAACCATCTTTTATAGGCTCTAGCACAGCAGAGTCCTGTTAAAAACTTAAAGTATAAGATTAAACTATAGTTAAATCTACGAAAATTTTTAATTTTAGAGAAGGGGATTGCAATTATGTCAATAAGTAATAAATATGAAAGAGTTATAATGTAAAATAAATGTAAAATAAACAATTTTAAATAAATGTCAGTTCAAGTTGAAGAAATATGTCAATGATACAATTAATAAAAATAATAATAATAATAAGTTTTGTGTCTAGTGTACAAAAAGAATATTTTCATTCCATTTATTTTGTAATGTAAATAAAAATGTATTTATATTTTCTCTTCATAGTTACTACAAATGGAATAAAACCGGCAACGCAGAAGCCTTAGGGGCTTTATCGAAGCGAGCAGACAGTTGGCTTGTGGCTATTGAATGGCTATGTATTACTACGCTAGCAAATTAAATGAAGCCTCCTGCAGTGGATGCAATGTAAAGGTTAGTTTCATTTAATACTGCATTGATTTTTCATGAACGGTAATGCTTTTAAATGATCATGCTCGGCACGCAGGTAGGACTAGGTACATGCTAAATTACAGCTTTCTAGTAGTAAAGTAGTCTCTGCGCCAAACAAACCGTGGACGGACGGATAGAAGGACATGCCAAAACTATAATTCTTCCTTGTGGACTACGGAGCCCTAAAAATTACAATGAGTTCCACTGTATATATTTTTAATTCTGTGGGGCTAACTTCTGGAACAGCTAAACAATATGCCTTTCACTGCAAGATAGAGGAGGTTATTGAGCAACATATGGACTACTTTTTGTCCTGAAAAAATTCATAGCTCCCATGGAATTTGTAAATAAATAATTTTCTTGCTGAAGAAGGCACATCCTCTAGTTTTATAATATTATAAACTATTTACCTTTACTGATGCAACCTTATGCTTATTCAGTTGTTAGTAGAATAACTTGTTCTATTTAACTCTTTGGGATTTGTATTAAATATGTTATCATGTAAGTAAAGCCCGCGTATTCTCATATATGATGACATATGCTTATATGTATTTGTATTACAAAAAAAAAAACTGGAATACTCGTAACAGTTACATACAGTAAACTTTAGTTAGTGTTTAACTTGTTTAGTTCAAGGAACCAGTGCTATAGTACTTATTAAATTTACTCTGTATAAGGTTGATTAAAGTCTATTTTCCTTTAATATTTGATTTTCTCATAAAAATAAACAAAAGCAAAAGCAAAACCAGTCACAAATGGAACATATTCGAAAGAAAGAAAGAAAGAATATACAACTTTCAACTCTAAATTAAGCTTATTAAGTAATTTTCATTTAACATCGTAGTTTCCAATGAAGGAGTTTGTTAGTGTGCTATATTTTTACATTATATATGTGGTCGTTTAAGAAGCGATCCTCGGGACTATGGAGTATTCAAAACTAAATTGTATCCAAATAAGAAAGTAAAGAGTTCATACCATCATTAAAATCAGTTTTTTTGCAAATCACTCAGTGATTATGGTATTTGGGACAACATATATGTTAATCTATCTCCAATCTGAATTTCAGCTAGATCGGTTCAATAGTCGCGACGTTAAAGAATTACAAAAATCCATACCATCATAACCATCAGTTTTTCGCAAATCTTGGGAATCCAGGGCATTTTTCGGGACAGAATGAGCCTATTTGTTAATCTATCTTCATTTTAAATTTCAATCAAATCGGTTAAGTAGTTGCGACGTTAAAGAGTAATAAACATCCATATAAACTTTTACGTTTATTATATAATATAAATCGTTACTATATCGTTACGTTATCGTATTTCTCATGAACAGAATACTGTTTATTTTCTATTTCCTGTTATTTGAAAGGTAGGCATAAAATTACGCTACATTTGATTATGTTCTTCGGCCATTACTGCATACACTGCTTGAGATCATATTTCAGAATTTTTATATGTGAACAACTTTGTTATCGCAAATGAGTAGCTGCAATGTAATGAGGTGTTTTATTGCGGTTTTTTCTACAGTCTGCGATCAACTTTAAAACATTTTGTGAATTGGTTAGCATGTTATGATTTATACTCTAAGGCATATCGGTCGGCATTTAAGCAGTTTAATTAGTGTAAAGATGTCGTCTGTAAGAAGTTACATTTGTAAATTACTTCAGTCGATCGATAGCAATTCAGATTCAAACCATGATGGTGAATGGATAGACATGAAAGAGGTATGACTAAATCGATGATTAAACTTTAACTTTTTAATAAGGTGAGAGCTATTTTCCTATAAGGAGACAGAGGGAGACAGTATGTTAACTTTAGAGAGTGTGCTCAGGAACTCCAAGATCCTGTTTTCTCCCTCCCTTTTGCTATAGGACAGCGAGACACCGTAAACAGTGGCATCCCTGGACATCCACGTTTAGCTCAGGAATTGCACGATCTTGTTTCCTCCCTCCCTTTAGCTACAGGACAGCGAGACACCGTAAACAGTGGCAACCCTAGGCATCAACCTTTGGCTCAAGAACTCCAGGATCTTGTTTCATCCCTCCCTTTTGCTACAGGACAGCGAGACACCGTAAACAGTGGCAACCCTAGGCATCAACCTTTGGCTCAAGAACTCCAGGATCTTGTTTCATCCCTCCCTTTTGCTACAGGACAGCGAGACACCGTAAACAGTGGCATCCCTGGGCATTAACGTTTTCCTCAAGAACTCCACGATCTTGTTTCATCCCTTCCTTTTACTACAGGACAGCGAGACACCGTAAACAGTGGCATCCCTGGGCATTAACGTTTTCCTCAAGAACTCCACGATCTTGTTTCATCCCTCCCTTTAGCTACAGGACAGCGGGACACCGTAAACAGTGACATCCTTGGGCATCAACGTTTGGCTCAAGAACTCCACGATCTTGTTTCATCCCTCCCTTTTGCTACAGGACAGCGAGACACCGTAAACAGTGGCATCCCTGGGCATCAACGTTTGGCTCAAGAACTCCACGATCTTGTTTCATCCCTCCCTTTTTTACGGGACGGACAGCGAGACACCATAAGCAGTGGCATCCCTGGGCATCAACGATTGATATCCAGGCAAACACCAAACCTTTGGCTTTGTTAATTGAACATCCAAGAGGTGGAATGCCCTTCCTGCGGCTCTTGCTAGCTATATTTCAATATGATCAAGGCAAAGAGTGTATATTTATTTTCTAGGCAAGCGCGTCCCATCTTGGACATGATCGTTGCGTGGCAACACGCCTGATTATACTCGAGCGCAGTTCTTGTAGCCATTAAAATAGGCTAATCATAATGAAGGTCATGGTAAATATGTTGTTATTTTTTTTCAGTTGCCGCCTCCACCCACTGAGCCAGCACCGCCGCCACCGGAACACTCATCTATACCTACTGATCCAGCGATTCTTCACGGCACTGGTCTCTCGTATTATGACGTAAGTTATGTTTTACAAAGTGATTTCCACTTCTGTGTGTAAGCTATACTTTGGCAACTTCGTTCGTAACACTCCCGACTTTGAATCTCTCACAGGACTCAAGATATATTATAGGATTCAATTATAGGATCTTTCGCTTACTCGGGATTCAAACCACTGTTGAACAAACGACTGTTTCAGTGTTCACTGTTGGCACAATGTATTTAAATTTTCTAAGATATAAATAAACTTGAATTGAACATGCTTATTTGCATTTAGGTGCTACATATTCAGTTACATAAAATAAACGAATGTTTGTTTGTTTATTACATATTTCCGTTAACATAGTACCGATATTAATTTTATTCAATGGTGCAAAATCTGCCCCATGAGAAACGTTAGCTTGCCGTTGGATCATAGGTTGTATATAAATAAGTATTGTGGGAGACCTTACCACCAGTTTCTAGGCCTCATGATTCGCAACAAGTGAACCTTAGGGTTCTGTACCTCAAAAGGAAAAAACGGAACCCTTATAGGATCATTCAAGTCCATTCAAGTCAAGAAGTAAGTGAGGTTGTAGGGGATAATTACTTGATCCATAGAACCAATTTTTTTTACTATAAATCACATTATTTGTGAGTGTGCTACATTTTATTCGTCTTCTCACGGGAACGGGAACTACGCGGGTAAAACCGCGTGGTGTCTGCTAGTTACAAATATAAATAAATACATATTCATAAACATGGTTAGATACAAATACAAATAAATTCAATATAATATTTAGATATTTATATGAACCAAAAATACTATATATTACTCTATGTTGAGTAACAATAATCGGTATCAACCCATATTCGGCTCACTGCAGAGCTCGAGTCACATCTCAGAGTGAGATGGGTTACGCCAATAGTCCATCTCGCTGGACCAATGCGGATTAGCAGACTTTACACACACAGAGAATTAAGAAAATGCTCTAGTGTGCAAGTTTCCTCAGGATGTGTAACAATAGTAGGTACAACAATTTCAATAGAGGGATATGTTTAGTAATTAGAAATCAAAGAGGTCTCTTGGGTTAATTAAAAATAAAAAACGGATATTAAAAATATATATAAAGTTAAGCGAACAAAGACGGAGTCATCCATTAGTTCTTTAAATTCTTATCAGAGAGTAATGCGCAGTTATGTCTCAAAGAATATAACGAAACGGTGGGTATATCTGCAAAATATCTAATGTCAGATCATGTCATCTCCGTGCTTTGTTATTTAAATCTCGCCTGTGTCATTTTCATTAAATTCAGTGCCATAATCGTCAGTATATCAGACATAAGTAACCGTGTATTGAAAATTAAAATTAAAACATTATTTATGTGTTTTAAAGAATTATTATTTTTGTGTTTTAAAGAAGAATACGAGATGGCGGAACGAAATAATTATTTCAAGGTTTGTTACACGTTACTATCTATGTAATGGGGGTGATGACTAGGTGACTAGTTCAATATATTGATGTATGCATTCTAGTAAATAAGGTTAATAATCTAATTAATATATAAAAAATAAAAATAAAATAAAAATATAATAATAAAAAAAAAAATAAAAAAAAATTAATTAAACAAATAAAAAAACCCGACTGTATAAATTATACAAAAACTAGAAAGAAAAAAACAAGCTCAGTCCAGAAGTGTAGAAAGCAGTTAGAAAACAGTCGGGACAGTTATATTGAATAGAATGATTTTCGTCTACATTTTTTTACAGGTCCCGACTGTTTTCTAACTGCTTTCTACACTTCTGGACTGAGCTTGTTTTTTTCTTTCTAGTTTTTGTATAATTTATGCAGTCGGGTTTTTTTATTTGTTTAATTAATTTATTTATTTCACACCTTTTTAGTTACGATAGATGGTGAATTTCGGAATTATTTGTTAGGTTGATTACATGTTACAAAGTACGATAATGTATACCTACGTCCAACCGAGATTAAGTAAATATTCAAAAAGATCTACGGAACCCTCGGCGGGCGAATCTGACTCGCACTTGTCCGATTTTTATAATCAATATATTTAGGATATTTTAGGTGTTTTATAACTTCACTACATAAAGCTCGCACCTTATAGTAATCCGCCTCACGTATTTTGTATAGACAATTAATAAATAACTTTTTCTAATTCTAGTTTTTTTTAACATGGCCATAATATACCATTTTGAATTTCTCACAAAAAGCCCTTCATTTTGATACCCATGCTGCAATAGTAAAAAAAAAAAAAAAAATCACATCGAGTCTATAGCGTCTCACAGTCGTTTTGTTGGTTTTTTTTTAATTTCAACTATCTAAGAACACTTGGGTTATTAAGACAAATCTAACGATATCTTAATTACGTAAATCCGTCCAGCGTTTTGGAAGATATGCGGTAATAAAGAATATTACATACATACATACATACAAGATACGCGCGAAAAACATAACCCTTCTTGCAGTCGGGTAATAAAACAAAGATTGTCTGGATGTTTGCAAAATAAATAAGATTATATAATTTCAAATCTACTAAAAATATTTTATCGTAACTAGATGCAAATTCATACATTTTTAGTTTCCTTACATTAAACAAGACATTTTTCAATAAATATAAATAAACATAAACGCACAAATAACAAAAATATTTGTAATTTTGTTTGAACGGCTCCGTGGCTGTGCCGCAAATATGACCCTTTAAATCCCTGTAGCTCCGAAAGTAATGATCGCAGATACCCTGTTACTTTTAAATAATTGCTTAAGTATTAGCATACTCCTAATTTATATACAATTAAAAAAAATTCATCATCCCTATTGTTAGGACTTTGATGTCTGATAATAATTTTGTTGATCAAAATTCATTTATTAGATTCGTTTTTCTTTACTTACATCTAGACTTGATTTACCCATCAAACACATAATTATGGTTTTTGAACGATTGAATTCCACGCGCACGATTTATAAAGAAAAAGTTTTTAGTACTTAATTTATAGAAAGAAAGAAATAAATATTTATTATTTATTTATCAACTAGACCTCTTTGATCCCACCCTTTCATTATCATCGCTGTAAAAATGGAGTAACTTCTCAAATTTTCAACATTTCCCTTCACTGCTTTGCTCCTATTGATCGTAGCGTGATGTAAAGTATAGTATAACGTGCCCACGAGTATGAAGAATAATTGTACCAAGTTTCGTTAAAATCCGTTGAGTAGTTTTTGTTTCTATAACGAACATACAGACAGACAAAAAATTTACTGATTGCATTTTTGGCATCAATATCGAGTACTAATGTACCCTCTGATAGTTGTTATGGAAATATATTTCATGTACAGAATTTACCTCTATATATAGATAGATTATTTGCATTTTCTTTTAGTTAATTTACATATATTTTTGTTCACAGAAAGATGCCTACTATTCTTTTGTAAGAGCAAATAACTACATGTCGGAGAATAGTTGCGAACACAGGGTAATGAATGGCAGTATAAATTTCGTCTCTTCCCAATCGGTAGACCCTCCCCAGGTACGTGGACTTTAATTATTGTTTATTAAACTTACTTTAAGTATAAAATGTACTTACCTACTTATTATAAGTAGGATGCGTGATAGATATGACCTCTGCCTCCGATTCCGGAGAGTGTGGGTTCGAATTCGGTCCGGGGCATGCACCTCCAACTTTTCAGTTGTGTGCATTTTAAGAAATTAGATATCACGTGTCTCAAACGGTGAAGGAAAACATCGTGAGGACACCTGCATACCAGAGAATTTTCTTAATTCTCTGCGTGTGTGAAGTCTGCCAATCCGCATTTCTATTGGCTTAACCCCTCTCATTCTGAGAGGAGACTCAAGCTCAGCAGTGAGCCGAATATGGGTTGATAACGAAGGAACGAACTTATTTTATGTATTAAAAGTTTTACAATGGCTTACTATTCAACAAGTTACTCATTTTCACATTTATAGACTTCTAGTGTCACACTGTTAAATTGTCATACTGCTCCAAAACGCCTTGATCGATTTTCAAGTTTTCTTTGTGTATATTTTGATAATAGGCATGAGCGTAGCCAGGATTGTATCTATGGAGGGGGGGGGCAGCTATACCTATACATCAAACCAGTTTTTACAGCCGGAACCGAAAACGCATTTCAGCTTCAGCTTCAGTTTCGGTTTCGGCTGTAGCTTTGAAACGAAACGGTTCTCAACCCACATCCCGTTTTGCTTCTATCGCATAGCTATGGAGCTCAAGTACCCCCCCCCCCCCCCCCCCCTTCCGCCCGTACCAGCGAGGTACGCCCATGATAGTAGGTCGTAAACTATTCACCTCCCTACCTTCATTTTAAAATCAGGCTTCAAGTATTATTGTATGAAAGAGATTTATATAACAGAACAAAGTTTGTCGAGTCAGTGTGTATGGATTTTATTTCAGCTTACCGCCGTTTTGGGCCCCAACATAAAGGCAGATGATCCATATGACAAACCAGATCTGGAGTACAAAGATGGTCATATAGTAACAGCTACATTCGACGCGTTGGTCGAAGTTCTACGTCCGGGCGCCAGCAAGCCATATGTCTTCACGTTCCTGTTATGTTCACGGCTGTTCGTCAAACCCCACGAATTACTTGCCAAGCTGTGTAAGAGATATTTCAAGAACTATGAGAAAGTGGTGAGTGTTAGTCCCTTCTACTCTTTTTAATTAAATATAATCGGCCAAGTAAGAGTTGGACTCGCGCACAATGATCCGTACCATTATCTATAATACTCTATGTAACCCCCGACGCAAAAAGTAGTGCGAACTAGGCCTTAGCTGCTTCAGCTGAGCGTTGATATGTCAGTGAACCGGTTTCGGTCGGTCGGTAGTAATAAAATTTCATTAAAACCGATTCATTAGTTTAGGTGATTCATCGATATAGATATTTAAATATTTTAAATGTGTAGATGTACTTATTTACATATTTTTATTGTACAGGGTAAGACGGAAATGAAGGAACTGATGGACAGGGAAGTGACTGACATGATGTCACTTGTTCGGGTTTTGACTCAATGGACTTGTATGTTCCCATATGATTTTCGTGACGAGAGGATTATGGCGCTCGTGAGGAACATAACTCAACGGTAAGCACGCTTGACAAGCAATATATTCCGCTGCTGTGGAATATACTTTTAAATAAATATATGTTTTTGACAATACGAGCCAAAACGCCTGTCGGCCATGATGGTCTGTATTTCGGCCATAATAGTTTGACGCTTAGTACATCAAGTAACATTGTGACGTCACAAAATGGACGACAGAGTTTTGGAAGTTTGGAAAATTTGAAAAAATACATGATTTTTAAATTAAGTTTCATACTTAATACATCGATCTCCTATTAATAAGTGGATGCACAATCAGCGACCAAAAAACGTCCCCACTCAATGAGTGCCAAACACAACTTCTTGGCACTCGATTCAAGTAGTCGCATTTACAAATTCAACCTTAAACTCAATACTTAAGGTTGAATTTGCTCTGAATTTGGGATTTTATTGAATATTGGACTATATTTAAAGGCCTATAGGTATAATTCTTTATCAATAATTCTAAAACTGTCAAAGCAAAATTGACCAGTTTTTAAGTAACATTTTCTACATAATTGTGCGTCCTTTTATTATAAAAAGTCAACGACTTAATATAATAATCCTTTCCTAAAATCCTTAATTTTTACACGAAATTAATATTGTTTATATTAAATTTGACATGAGTTAACTACCCTATTTAATTTATATGTATTTTAATTATTTATTGATCAACCAGATGTGCAGCGGAACACATGGCGCCAATGGCTGCTGAGGTGTCGAGCATGTTGGAGAAGTTGCTCGACAAGTTGACGGCCCTCGAGCAATACGAGGAGACCTTGGTACCTGTACCTCAAGTCAGTCACGTCGATCAACTACCGTTGGTAATTATCAACTTGTATGTACTCTGTCATCCCACCATTGTTAGCCCTATTGGACTTTTGCCAAAAGTCTCTACGGCGTAGAATTCCCTAAATCTTTCCATAGTTTTATATTTCGGGCTGTAAGCATCCAGATCGTGCCACTCATTTGTGAGAAGACGTCTCTCTGACGTCCCCTTTTTTTCTTTTTTCTTCCCTAGGCACCCATTTTGTAGCTTCTACTAAGGAACTTAAAAAGAGTTCTCTCTTGGCAATTACTGAAGTAGGATACTCTGAAGATGGCCATTGTTAGACCTATTGGACTTTTGACAAAAAAATCTCCGGCGTAGACATTCGCTAAATCTTTCCATAGTTTTCTATTTCGGGCTGTAAGCATTCAGATCATGCCATTCATCTGTGAGAAGACGTCTCTCTGACGTCCACTATTTCTTTTTTCTTCTCTAGATACCCATTTTGCAACTCCTAAGTAACTAAGAAACTTAAAAGAGTTCCTTCTTGGCAATGACAGAAGTAGGATACTCTGAAGACGGCCATTGTTAGACCTATTGGACTTTTGACTAACAAAATCTCCGGCGTAGACATTCGCTAAATCTTTCCATAGTTTTCTATTTCGGGCTGTAAGCATCCAGATCGTGCCACTCATTTGTGAGAAGACGTCTCTCTGACGTCCCCTTTTTCTTTTTTCTTCTCTAGATACCCATTTTGCAACTCCTAAGTAACTAAGGAACTTAAAAGAGTTCTTTCTTGGCAATTACTGAAGTAGGATACTCTGAAGACGACCATTTGCCCCTTTTGTACTTTTGACAAAAAATTACCTTTGTTACAGGGAGACATCATAACCTTGGGACTTACACCTGTGGAACTTGCAAACCAGCTAACCAACGTGGAACTGCATAGACTCTCGTTCGTCGGCCCCGAGGAGTTCGTCCAGACGTTCGCGCCTTCTCAGCCGGCGCAGTCGAGCTCCGCTAAGAGCATCAACCTCCACCACGCTGAGGCCAAAAGCACGAAGAATTTGGAGGCCTACGCCGATTGGTTCAACCGGCTGACTTATCTGGTTGCAACGGATATATTGAAGGTATAACTCATTGACCTCTTATAATAAAAGGACGCACAATCATGTAAAACATTTCACTTAACAACTGGCTAATTTTGCTTTGACAGTTTTAGAATTATTGGTAAAGAAAATTATACCTACAAAGGCCTTTAAATAAAATCCCAAATTCAGAGCAAATTCAACCTTAAATATTGAGTATAAGCTTGAATTTGCAAATGCGACTACTTGAATTGAGTGCCAAGAAGTTGTGTTTGGCACTCATTGAGTGGGGACGTTTTTTAGTCGCTGATTGTGCATCCACTTAATAATAGGAGATCGATGGTCTAACTACATGTCTACTGTATCTATACTATTTATAAAGAGGAAAGATTTGATTGTTTGTTTGCATTGAATAGGCTCTGAAACTACTGGATCGATTTGAAAAATATTTCACTTATACAGGATGGTCGGGAGTATTTCTCATAACTTCAAGGTATTAACGAGACCACTTCTAGGAACCCAACTGCATAGGTAATATTTTATTAACTACAAAAAATTTAAAAAATATGTTTTCGTACAAAGTAATTCAAATAATACCGAATATTCGCGTAATCTTCCGTGGGTCGAGCGATTGACAGTGAACGTCGAGTCTATTATGTACCGTAGGTACAATATAATGTCGTTGCAGCAAACCCTTTCATTTGATATCAATATCATCTTTGGAAGGCCGCCATTTTGGGTTTGTAATGACGTTTCTTAGCCAGTCATGTATTGTCATCAGAACTCAGAGCGTGTGCAAAATTTCAATATAATCGAAGACGAAGTGGGTCAAATTGCTATTCCAAGATTTTCTTACATACATAGTTAGTTACAAGTGAAGCTAATAAAAACGTGTTAAAAAAACACGAATGGAGTTTACTCTTTCAGATCGACTGTCTAAATAGCTGTATGTTGCCCCGCACCATACACTATGTACGTCTCAATACTTACGCCTGAAAAGTGAATGAAAGGTGCGCAACCGAGGAGCAGCAGGCCGCGGTGTGCGCGCTCGCCAGCAGCGTGCACATGCACCCTAGCGCGTCCGCACGCATTTTTTTTTATTCTTTACAAGTTAGCCCTTGACTGCAATCTCACCTGATTGTAAGTGATGATGCAATCTAAGATAGAAGCGGGCTAACTTGTAACTTGTTAGGAGGAGAATGAAAATCCACACTCCATTCGGTTTCTACACGGCATCGTACCGCCAAGCGATTTAGCGTTCCGGTACGATGCCGTGTACCGTCTTTGCCGGTAGGTTGGTAACTAGCCACGGCCAAAGCCTCCCACCAGCCAGACCTGGACCAATTAAGAAAATATCAATCGGTCCAGCCGGGATCGAACCCAGGACCTCTGTCTTGTAAATCGTCACGGAGGCCGTCAAGGAGTAAACTTTAACAAAATGATTACAGGCGGTGAAGAGTAAGTACCGCGCGCGGGTGATGGAGCAGTGGGTGATGACGGCGCGCGAGTGCTTCAACTTGGGCAACTTCAACTCGCTGATGGCCATCGTGGGCGCGCTCAACATGCCGCCCATCGCTCGTCTGAAGAAAACTGTGAGTAAAAATCCATCGTAAAAAGTGGATGCACAATCAGTGACCATAAAACGTCCCCACTTAATGAGTGCTAAACATACTTAACTTCTTGGCACTTAATTCAAGTAGTCGCATTTGCAAATTCAAGCTTATACTCAATCCTTAAGGTTGAATTTGCTCTGAATTTGGATTTTATAGAATATTGGACTATATTTAAAGTCCTTTAGGTATAATTTTCTTTACCAATAATTCTAAAACTGTCAAAGCAAAATTGGCTAATTTTCAAGTTAATTTTTCTACTTGATTGTGCGTCCTTTTATTATAACAGGTCAATGGTAAAAACATAATAATTGATTATGAAACACGGCTAAAACTCACGTGATATAACGTCTGATTATGTAGTCGAATTAGTTTTGAACCCATACGGGGTCCTTAGTCATGAGCTGGTTCTT